>NW_024059699.1:0-27500 GCF_016432855.1 Salvelinus namaycush
TGATAGATGTAATCTACATCCTCCATTAGGAGGATAGAATGGTAATCTACACCTCCATTAGGATGATAGATGTAATCTACTCCTCCATTAGGATGATAGATGTAATCTACTCCTCCATTAGGAGGATAGATGTAGTCTACTCCTCCATTAGGGATGATAGAATGTAATCTACTCCTCCATTAGGATGATGATGATAGATGTAATCTACTACCTCCATTAGGATGATAGATGTAATCTACACCTCCATTAGGATGATAGATGTAATCTACTCCTCATTAGGATGATAGATGTAATCTACTCCTCCATTAGGATGATAGATGTAATCTACTCCTCCATTAGGATGATAGATGTAATCTACTCCTCCATTAGGATGATAGATGATAGATTAATCTACTCCTCCATTAGGATGATAGATGTAATCTACTCCTCCATTAGGATGATAGATGTAATCTACTCCTCCATTAGGATGATAGATGTAATCTACTCCTCCATTAGGATGATGTAATCTACTCCTCCATTAGGATGATGTAATCTACTCCTCCATTAGGATGATAGATGTAATATACTCCTCCATTAGGATGATAGATGTAATCTACACCTCCATTAGGATGAATAGATGTATCTACTCCTCCATTAGGATGATAGATGTAATCTACTCCTCCATTAGGATGATAGATGTAATCTACTCCTCCATTAGGATGATAGATGTAATCTACTCCTCCATTAGGATGATAGATGTAATCTACTCCTCCATTAGGATGATAGATGTAATCTACTCCTCCATTAGGATGATAGATGTAATCTACTCCTCCATTAGGATGATAGATGTAATCTACTCCTCCATTAGGATGATAGATGTAATCTACTCCTCCATTAGGATGATAGATGTAATCTACTCCTCCATTAGGATGATAGATGTAATCTACTCCTCCATTAGGATGATAGATGTAATCTACTCCTCCATTAGGATGATAGATGTAATCTACTCCTCCATTAGGATGATAGATGTAATCTACTCCTCCATTAGGATGATAGATGTAATCTACTCCTCCATTAGGATGATAGATGTAATCTACTACCTCCATTAGGATGATAGATGTAATCTACTCCTCCATTAGGATGATAGATGTAATCTACTCCTCCATTAGGATGATAGATGTAATCTACTCCTCCATTAGGATGATAGATGTAATCTACTCCTCCATTAGGATGATAGATGTAATCTACTCCTCCATTAGGATGATAGATGTAATCTACTCTTCATTAGGATGATAGATGTAATCTACACCTCCATTAGGATGATAGATGTAATCTACTACCTCCATTAGGATGATAGATGTAATCTACTCCTCCATTAGGATGATAGATGTAATCTACTCCTCCATTAGGATGATAGATGTAATCTACTCCTCCATTAGGATGATAGATGTAATCTACTCCTCCATTAGGATGATAGATGTAATCTACTCCTCCATTAGGATGATAGATGTAATCTACTCCTCCATTAGGATGATAGATGTAATCTACTACCTCCATTAGGATGATAGATGTAATCTACTCCTCCATTAGGATGATAGATGTAATCTACTCCTCCATTAGGATGATAGATGTAATCTACTCCTCCATTAGGATGATAGATGTAATCTACTCCTCCATTAGGATGATAGATGATAGATGTAATCTACTCCTCCATTAGGATGATAGATGTAATCTACTCCTCCATTAGGATGATAGATGTAATCTACTCCTCCATTAGGATGATAGATGTAATCTACTCCTCCATTAGGATGATAGATGTAATCTAACTCCTCCATTAGGATGATAGATGTAATCTACTCCTCCATTAGGATGATAGATGTAATCTACTCCTCCATTAGGATGATAGATGTAATCTACACCTCATTAGGGATGATAGATGATAGATGTAATCTAATCCTCATTAGGATGATAGATGTAATCTACTCCTCCATTAGGATGATTAGATGTAATCTACATCCTCCATTAGGATGGCTAGATGTAATCTACTCCTCCATTAGGATGATAGATGTAATCTACACCTCCATTAGGATGATAGATAAAACATGTAATCTATCACCTCCATTAGGATGATAGATGTAATCTACTCCTCCATTAGGATGATAGATGTAATCTACTCCTCACTAGGATGATAGATGTATCTACTCCTCCATTAGGATGATAGATGTAATCTACTCCTCCATTAGGATGATAGATGTAATCTACTCCTCCATTAGGATGATAGATGTAATCTACTCCTCCATTAGGATGATAGTTGTAATCTACTCCTCCATTAGGATGATAGATGTAATCTACTCCTCCATTAGGATGATAGATGTAATCTACCCCTCCATTAGGATGATAGATGTAATCTACTCCTCCACTAGGATGATAGATGTAATCTACTCCTCCATTAGGATGATAGATGTAATCTACACCTCCATTAGGATGATAGATGTAATCTACTCCTCCATTAGGATGACAGATGTAATCTACTCCTCCATTAGGATGATAGATGTAATCTACTCCTCCATTAGGATGATAGATGTAATCTACTCCTCCATTAGGATGATAGATGTAATCTACTCCTCCATTAGGATGATAGATGTAATCTACTCCTCCATTAGGATGATAGATGTAATCTACTCCTCCATTAGGATGATAGATGTAATCTACTCCTCCATTAGGATGATAGATGTAATCTACTCCTCCATTAGGATGATAGATGATAGATGTAATCTACTCCTCCATTAGGATGATAGATGTAATCTACTCCTCCATTAGGATGATAGATGTAATCTACTCCTCCATTAGGATGATAGATGATAGATGTAATCTACTCCTCCATTAGGATGATAGATGTAATCTACACCTCCATTAGGATGATAGATGTAATCTACTCCTCCATTAGGATGATAGATGTAATCTACACCTCCATTAGGATGATAGATGTAATCTACTCCTCCACTAGGATGATAGATGTAATCTACTCCTCCATTAGGATGATAGATGTAATCTACACCTCCATTAGGATGATAGATGTAATCTACTCCTCCATTAGGATGACAGATGTAATCTACTCCTCCATTAGGATGATAGATGTAATCTACTCCTCCATTAGGATGATAGATGTAATCTACTCCTCCATTAGGATGATAGATGTAATCTACTCCTCCATTAGGATTATAGATGTAATCTACTCCTCCACTAGGAGGATAGATGTAATCTACTCCTCCATTAGGATGATAGATGTAATCTACACCTCCATTAGGATGATAGATGTAATCTACTCCTCCATTAGGATGATAGATGTAATCTACTCCTCCATTAGGATGATAGATGTAATCTACTCCTCCATTAGGATGATAGATGTAATCTACTCCTCCATTAGGATGATAGATGTAATCTACTCCTCCATTAGGATGATAGATGTAATCTACTCCTCCATTAGGATGATACATGTAATCTACTCCTCCATTAGGATGATAGATGATAGATGTAATCTACTCCTCCATTAGGATGATAGATGATAGATGTAATCTACTCCTCCATTAGGATGATAGATGTAATCTACTCCTCCATTAGGATGATAGATGATAGATGTAATCTACTCCTCCATTAGGATGATAGATGATAGATGTAATCTACTCCTCCATTAGGATGATAGATGTAATCTACTCCTCCATTAGGATGATAGATGTAATCTACTCCTCCATTAGGATGATAGATGTAATCTACTCCTCCATTAGGATGATAGATGTAATCTACTCCTCCATTAGGATGATAGATGTAATCTACTCCTCCATTAGGATGATAGATGTAATCTACACCTCCATTAGGATGATAGATGTAATCTACTCCTCCATTAGGATGATAGATGTAATCTACTCCTCCATTAGGATGATAGATGTAATCTACACCTCCATTAGGATGATAGATGTAATCTACACCTCCATTAGGATGATAGATGTAATCTACTCCTCCATTAGGATGATAGATGTAATCTACTCCTCCATTAGGATGATAGATGTAATCTACTCCTCCATTAGGATGATAGATGTAATCTACTCCTCCATTAGGATGATAGATGTAATCTCCTCCATTAGGATGATAGATGTAATCTACTCCTCCATTAGGATGATAGATGTAATCTACTCCTCCATTAGGATGATAGATGTAATCTACTCCTCCATTAGGATGATAGATGTAATCTACTCCTCCATTAGGATGATAGATGTAATCTACTCCTCCATTAGGATGATAGATGTAATCTACTCCTCCATTAGGATGATAGATGTAATCTACTCCTCCATTAGGATGATAGAGTGTAATCTACTCCTCCATTAGGATGATAGATGTAATCTACTCCTCCATTAGGATGATAGATGTAATCTACTCCTCCATTAGGATGATAGATGTAATCTACATCCTCCATTAGGATGATAGATGTAATCTACTCCTCCATTAGGATGATAGATGTAATCTACTCCTCCATTAGGATGATAGATGTAATCTACTCCTCCATTAGGATGATAGATGTAATCTACTCCTCCATTAGGATGATAGATGTAATCTACTACCTCCATTAGGATAGATGTAATCTCTCCTCCATCTAGATGACTAGATGTAATCTACTCCTCCATTAGGATGATAGATGTAATCTACTCCTCCATTAGGATATAGATGTATATCTACTCCTCCACTAGGAGGATAGATGTAATCTACTCCTCCATTAGGATGATAGATGTAATCTACTCCTCCATTAGGATGATAGATGTAATCTACTCCTCCATTAGGATGACAGATGTAATCTACTCCTCCATTAGGATGATAGATGTAATCTACTCCTCCATTAGGATGATAGATGTAATCTACTCCTCCATTAGGATGATAGATGTAATCTACTCCTCCATTAGGATGATAGATGTAATCTACTCCTCCATTAGGATGATATATGTAATCTACACCTCCATTAGGATGATAGATGTAATCTACTCCTCCATTAGGATGATAGATGATAGATGTAATCTACACCTCCATTAGGATGATAGATGTAATCTACTCCTCCATTAGGATGATAGATGTAATCTACACCTCCATTAGGATGATAGATGTAATCTACTCCTCCATTAGGATGATAGATGTAATCTACTCCTCCATTAGGATGATAGATGTAATCTACAGGATGATAGAAATTCTCCTTATTAATTTCTGATTGTTGCATTTGACCTTAACTACTGACATATAGCCTACACTTTTACATTCTAAACTTCTAATACCGAGTCTCTCTCTCTGCAGGCTCTACATACTGAGTCTCTCTCTCTGCAGGCTCTACATACTGAGTCTCTCTCTCTGCAGGCTCTACATACTGAGTCTCTCTCTCTGCAGGCTCTACATACTGAGTCTCTCTCTCTGCAGGCTCTACATACTGAGTCTCTCTCTCTGCAGGCTCTACATACTGAGTCTCTCTCTCTGTAGGCTCTACATACTGAGTCTCTCTCTCTCTGCAGGCTCTACATACTGAGTCTCTCTCTCTGCAGGCTCTACATACTGAGTCTCTCTCTCTGCAGGCTCTACATACTGAGTCTCTCTCTCTGTAGGCTCTACATACTGAGTCTCTCTCTCTGCAGGCTCTACATACCAAGTCTCTCTCTCTGCAGGCTCTACATACTGAGTCTCTCTCTGCAGGCTCTACATACTGAGTCTCTCTCTCTGCAGGCTCTACATACTGAGTCTCTCTCTCTGCAGGCTCTACATACTGAGTCTCTCTCTCTGCAGGCTCTACATACTGAGTCTCTCTCTCTGTAGGCTCTACATACTGAGTCTCTCTCTCTCTGCAGGCTCTACATACTGAGTCTCTCTCTCTGCAGGCTCTACATACTGAGTCTCTCTCTCTGCAGGCTCTACATACTGAGTCTCTCTCTCTGTAGGCTCTACATACTGAGTCTCTCTCTCTGCAGGCTCTACATACCAAGTCTCTCTCTCTGCAGGCTCTACATACTGAGTCTCTCTCTGCAGGCTCTACATACTGAGTCTCTCCCTCTGTAGGCTCTACATACTGAGTCTCTCTCTGCAGGCTCTACATACTGAGTCTCTCTCTCTGTAGGCTCTACATACTGAGTCTCTCTCTCTCTGTAGGCTCTACATACTGAGTCTCTCTCTGCAGGCTCTACATACTGAGTCTCTCTCTCTGCAGGCTCTACATACTGAGTCTCTCTCTCTGTAGGCTCTACATACTGAGTCTCTCTCTCTGCAGGCTCCACATACCGAGTCTCTCTCTCTGAAGGCTCTACATACTGAGTCTCTCTCTCTGCAGGCTCTACATACTGAGTCTCTCTCTCTGCAGGCTCTACATACTGAGTCTCTCTCTCTGCAGGCTCTACATACTGAGTCTCTCTCTCTGTAGGCTCTACATACTGAGTCTCTCTCTCTCTCAAATTTGGACTCATCAGAAGGACAGATTCCACCGGTCTAATGTTTCTTTGCAGCAATTCGACCATGAAGGCCTGATTCACACGGTATCCTCTGAACAGGTGATGTTGAGATGTGTCTATTACTTGTGTCTGTGAAACATTTATTTGGGCTGCAATTTCTGAGGCTGGTAACTCTAATGAACGTATCCTCTGCAGCAGAGGTAACTCTGGGTCTTCCTTTCCTGTGGTGGTCCTCATGAGAGCCAGTTTCATCATAGCGCTTGATGGTTTTTGCGACTGCACTTGAAGAAACTTTCAAAGTTATTGAAATGTTCCAGATTGACTGATATCCAGATATCTTATGTGTTATGTGTTATTTCATGATTTTGATGTCTTCACTATTATTCTACAATGTAGATAATAGTCAAAATACAGAAAAAACCCTTGAATGAGAAGGTGTGTCCAACCTTGTGACTGGTATACTGTATATATATATGGATTCCACATGAATGGGCAGGGGTGCAGGCATGGGTGGGCCTGGAAATGACATGCAGCCTACAGGAATGTCCACCAGATCTATTACCAGAGAAGTGAATGTTTAATAAGCTGCCTCAAAGTTGTTTTAGAAAATTTTGCAGTACGTCCAACCGGCCTCACAACCGCAGACCACGTGTAACCACGACAGACTGGGGAGCCAGGACCAGCCAATCAGAATTATTTTTACCTCACAAAAGGTCATTATTACAGACAGAAATACTCCTCAGTTTCATCAGCTCTCTGGGAGGCTGGTCTGAGACGATCCCGCAGGTGAAGAACCCAGATGTGGAGGTCCTGGTCTGTTGTGGTTACATGTGGTCTACCCTCAAAACTTGAGACATCTGTGGCATTGTGTTGTGTGACAAAACTGTACATTTTAGAGTGGCCTTTTATTGTCCCCAGCACAAGGTGCACATGTGTAATGATCATGCTGTTTAATCAGCTTCTTGATACGCCATACCTGTCTCTCTCTCTCTCTCTCTCTCTCTCTCTCTCCGTCTCTCTCTCTCTCCGTCTCTTTCTCTCTCTCTCTCTCTCTCTCTCTCCCTCTCTGTCCTTGTGGGCAGCTTCAGTGTATTCATAGGGTAAATTAATGTTGAGGTATAATCCCATGTGTTAATCCAGACCACTCTCAATCTGTTAGTCTGTGTTAATCCAGACCACTCTCACTCTGTCAATATGTGTATGTGCTGTGTTTGTTTGTCTGCCATGTGTGTGTGTGTGTGTGTGTGTGTGTGTGTGTGTGTGTTTGTGTCCTAGTCAAGAGACAGACAGACAGACAGACAGACAGACAGACAGACAGACAGACAGACAGACAGACAGACAGACAGACAGACAGACAGACAGACAGACAGACAGACAGACAGACAGACAGATAAAGGGCAAGTGTCAGGATGAAATGAAAGATAGAGCAATCAACAGCAAAGGAAAGAAGAGGGAGATAAAAAAACGGCAGGCAGACAAACAGACCTACTCATTAAATGTCTCCCCTAATTCACTCAATACCTTCTGCAGAGACCTATCGACTTTACCAGGAGAACCAAACCCCCAAATCATTAAAAGTTAAAGGAGAGCAACGAGCAGTAAGACACCAGATTTACTCGGAGAGAGACAGAGAGAGAAGGAGAGAGGGAGAGCGATGAAAACACAGATGATTTATTTCTCATGGGGAGAGATAGTGAGAGTGGGAGGGGAGGGGGCAGTTACAGCGCGCGCTGAAATACGCGAACCGATTCCCACAGAGAGACAGACGGCATCAGTCGTGTCTGAGCTATGGCGAGCTGCGCTGTTTGTTCTTTTACCGAGTCGTGAGAGCAGATGCTCTGAAACGATTTTGTTTTTGAAAATAACTACTAGACCGAAAACACCGAACAGGCTACTTCTGAGGTTTGTGTTCCGGTTAAAGTTTGGATTTTAGACAGTGCACTGCGTGAAGCAGCTATATCGCCTCTACCTACACCGAACAGCAGGTAAGTCCAGTTGACATGTTTATCTGTTTGTTTTGATCCATTTTCTATCGTTTCTCAGTGATGCATTCTAGTGGAGAAAAGAGAGAGAGACATTTAAGCAAGGGGACATTTTCCATTAGGCTAGCACAGATGCGCGCTTGTGTGTGCGTAGTAAAATGTATGCGGTGAAAAAGTGTCTGTCCCTAACCACGTTTCCATGTTATGTGAGTAAAGTCATGACATATAAAAAAAAATCATGACAGCTGTGATAGAAACAGGAAGTTTCGGTACAATTTTGTAAAATGCCGACAAAACATTTTGTGTCTGTACACTTATTTTGGGCGAGAAATGGCGGTGGAAACGCCTTTATGCGCAAATATTGATATAACAACCATTATATCGAAGTAAACTTGGAGTCACGCGATGGTGTGTGGTCCTCCCATTACGACTCGGGAAACCGTTTATTAGGCTACAGATGAATTAAGTTATGATGAACTTCACAGGGTGGTGAAAGTGCACGGTGATCTTTATGCTCCTTTCCAATATATATTGAGGGTCTGATTCTGGTGATATAATTATCGATGTTTGACTACAGTTTGACAAATACAAATGATCTCGTCCTTATCCATAATAATCCAATTGTTGACAACTGCAAGCCCGCTATTCGGGGCCTTTCTGCATGTGGGCATTTTGCAGTAACGCCCCCTTTCTAGCATACCATTGGTTCCTGCATGAATCCCCGAGCATGCTTCATGCTTCAAGTATTATCTAAAAGTATTTGTTTTTTCGCCCTCCTATCGGAGTCCTCCTCGCTACCTAGCGGGAGACGTGTAAATTGCGATTTGACTTTTGATTTAGAGAAAAACACTTTTGGGTGAACTGTTGGAAACATGGAAATAGAATGATTATTCAAATTCTATAGTTAGAATATAATAGTGGGCACTTTGAATACAGTGTTGTTTGACATGACAACAAATGAAAATGCCAGGGAGGAGTTATTGTGACAGGGTAGGAACCAAAGTGTTGATAAGTGTTTCCTAGGGGGCCCTGTAATCTTTGGCTACATTGAATGTTTTCTCTTAACTACTTCATGTAGCTAACATATTCTTGCTTTGCATATTCGACTTTGATTTATGAGATACTGTTGCACAAAACATGCAGATGTAAGTATTGGCAGCTAATAGGATTTAGGCCCAACTTGCTAAGAAAAGACAAACTAGCTGATGCTGAAAAAACAAACGAATAGTGTCAGTATAGTGGGTTTATATTAAGAAGCAAAGTGAAAACAGTATTGTTATCATCAACATTGTTGCATATGCTGCATTGGCCATGCAGACTGAACGCAAGTGTCTCGTGGGAGAGGGGAAAGTGATGACTCAAGTAGCGAAGTAAATTACATTACACACGGCGTATAACATTTAACAAACCAAACATTCAGAGCTGTCTGTCCCATTCCCAGGTAGGTTACAAGGTGCTTTGTCCCTTGATCATGTTTTTTCCCCTGGGTCTATTTTTAATGCGTGCGGTACAGCACTGGGTGCCAGCCGGTTAGGAACACATCTTAACGCCTGTACCGAGTGAGGCTCGTTGTGACAACATTACCCTCAGGTGGCACATCACTGAGCTTCCCAGAGTGGGCCGGGCTTTAGGCAAACCATGGCACATAAACACAATTCTTTCAACCGAGTTCCGGTGTTCACGGTGTTAGAGAATTGACATCATAATTTCCAGCACCACATAAAAAATAAAGCGGAAAATGACATCATCAACCAATTAGTAGGCAATTAGTATTCAATGCCTTTTCATAATTGGTTAAAATCACGATGCACACTGAGGATGTCATAGGAAACACTTATCTTCCTCTATTTTTTCCCCCAAAATCTAGAAAAGTGCCATTTTCACATATGTTGATGTTGGGGTCGTGCTGGAAATTACATTTCTGATTAAAAAGTGTTGTTTCCCGCATGTGAGTTCGATTGTTCCTTCTCCATGTTCAGACACAAACGTTTGTCAAGAGTGGTAGAAATGGAAGAATAACCAATCTCTCCCGGTCCACAACGTAGCGTCTCGCCCCTTCAGATGGCATTTCACGGGAGGCTCGCTGTCTGCTCCGACCAATGGCACGCATGCTCAGTGTCACCCTAGATCGTGCCAACAGTGACGTCAGGGTACAGTCTACAATCTATTTCTCAAGATGAGGGAGCAGAGTGTCCCGTTGGGAATGGACACATTGGTGCACCGGTGGCCTCGAACCCTCCTTTACACATTTCCGCCAGTGGTTCTGATTCAGCCCACATTGGAGAGGGTGCATCAGGAGGGCCATTGACTCTTGTGGCTCCTCGTTGGCTTCTTTGATGAGCCAGTACCCAGTGGGGTGATTGTATCACCTCGAGTTTAGATTATTTAAACATGCAGCTGCAGCTCAAGAGTTTTCTGGTCTCGTATGTTAATTTCTTTACCCATCATTTATAGAGTTTGCAAGAAAAGGGGCGGTTCCGTCAGGCTGTCACGCTCTCTGACCTCACTGAGGGGTGTGACTTGTCACTTGTACAAAGTTATGTAAAACAATTATCTCTTATAGTTTTCACAAATCACATCCCTCTCTTAACAAAAACAGTTTCATCATTTTTTTTCATATTACATTCACAACACATAGTATGTAAACTCCAGCTAGTAGTGGGTATACTTTCCCAGTTACAGGGTTTCCTTTATAACGTTTATGACATCACAAAATAACAAACAAAATTACCTTAGTGTTCTATAGATCTCCTCTGACCTCTGACCATTCCCCACGTTCTATGTTAGAAATGTTGTTGTTCCAGTAATTCGCTTTTGAACCTGTTAGAGTTTCGGCGGGAAAACGTCTCGTGAAACAAAGGACATTCCTTTGGTGAATATTGGAGTGGGAATCTTCTCTTCTTGAGGACATGAGTTGGTAACCCCCACCAGCTCCCTCCCCCCACCTGCGGGTGATGGAAGTTATTCACTGCAAACCTGATCTGACCTATTTGGATTCTCGTGGACAGCTATGACATTATCAATATGAATAACTTCTTACGGTTGAGATCCCGTTAACGGGATCAATATGACAACAGCCAGTGAAAGTGCAGGACACCAAATTCAAACAGCATAAATCTCATAATTAAAATTCCTCAAACATACAAGTATTATACACCATTTTAAAGATAAACTTGTTTTTAATCCCACCACAGTGTCCGATTTCAAAAAGGTTTTACGACGAAAGCATACCATGCGATTATGTTAGGTCAGTACCTAGTCACAGAAAAACACAGCCATTTTTCCAGCCAAAGAGAGGAGTCACAAAAAGCAGAAATAGAGATAAAATTAATAACTAACCTTTGATGATCTTCATAAGATGACACTCATAGGACTTCATGTTACACAATACATGTATGATTTGTTCGATAAAGTTCATATTTATATCCAAAAATCTCAGTTTACATTGGAGTGTTATGTTCAGTAGTTCCAAAACATCCGGTGATTTTGCAGAGAGCCACATCAATTTACAGAAATACTCATAATAAACATTGATAAAAAATACAAGTGTTATGCATGGAATTATCGATACACTTCTCCTTAATGCAACCGCTGTGTCAGATTTCAAAAAAGCTTTACGGAAAAAGCACACCATGCAATAATCTGAGTACAGACACCAAAACTAGCCATACAGATATCCGCCATGTTGTGGAGTCAACAGAAGTCAGAAATAGCATTATACAATATTCACTTACCTTTGATGATCTTCATCAGAATGCACTCCCAGGAATCCCAGTTCCACAATAAATGTTTGATTTGTTTGATAAAGTCCATAATTTATGTCCAAATACCTCCTTTTTGTTTGCGCGTTTAGTTCACAAATCCAAATTCACAGATTCACTAAATGCGCAGGCACTTAGTTCAGACGACAGTTCCATTACAGTTCGTAGAAACATGTCAAACAATGTATAGAATCAATCTTTAGGATGTTTTTATCATAAATCTTCAATAATATTCCAACCGGACAATTCCTTTGTCTTTAGAAATGAAAAGGAATGCAGCTAACTGTCACGGGCTAGACTGAGCTCATGGCATTCTGCCAGACCTCTTAGTCAATCAGCTCTTATTCTCTCCCCCTTCACAGTAGAAGCCTGGTTCTATAGACTGTTGACATCTAGTGGAAGCCTTAGGAAGTGCAATCGGACCAAATTTTACACTGTATATTGGATAGGCAAAGACTTGAAAACCTACAAACCTCAGATTTCCCACTTCCTGGTTGGATTTTTACTCAGGTTTTTGCCTGCCATATGAGTTCTGTTATACTCACAGACATCATTCAAACGGTTTTAGAAACTTCAGAGTGTTTTCTATCCAAATATATTAATACTATGCATATCTTAGCTTCTGGGCCTGAGTAGCAGGCAGTTTACTCTGGGCACCTTATTAATCCAAGCTACTCAATACTGCCCCCCAGCCATAAGACGTTAACTAAATAATAACACGTTGATAATAATCACAGTTTAGATAGTGACTGTGACTCTGTCTCCCCTCTACTCTAGAGCCATAAGGGATCAATACTTAGGGTTCATTTTCAAGGCAATGTTACTGCATTAGCAAAGACATTGACATTTTACTAATTTAGCAGACAGTCTTATCCAGAGACTCTACAGTAGTGAGTCATTTAGCAGACTCTCTTATCCAGAGCCACTACAGTAGTGAGTCATTTAGCAGACTCTCTGATCCAGAGCCACTACAGTAGTGACTCATTTAGCAGACTCTCTGATCCAGAGCCACTACAGTAGTTACTCATTTAGCAGACTCTCTGATCCAGAGCCACTTCAGTAGTGAGTCATTTAGTATGGGCTAATAGCAGTAACGACTGTTTGTTGTTCCATGTAGTGAATCTGTAAGGCCAAAAATAATTTTCATCAAATACATTTTTTAACATTTTTTTTTTTATGCTTCAAAGGGTCTTAAAATGTCTAATCAAATAGTTAAATGAACTGGAAGGGCTTCCATTGAAGTCATTTGCCTGAGCAGCACTGTACAAAACAAACCTGCAATACCATTAAGAAGAGAAGCTCATTCCAAGTCTGTCAACACTTCCAAACGGTCGATAGCATTCGATTATGAGACGCTTGAATCCAAAAGTTGTGGTATATATTCATTGGCTGTGTCGTAGCACATTTTGAAAATATAAATTATTGATACATGACTAGCTCTAACCCTTTTAAATATGCAAAAATAACAATTTTACACTAGAACTGCTGGGTCTGGAGGGACAAGCTAATTAACAGTCATTCTGACTGCAAGATTCTAACAGTGTAATTAATACATTTCCTATATGCTACCACAAAAATAATCATTTTGTTTTGTTAATTAAGGGCTTCGGTAAAAGAGTACGGCAAACAAATATTTTCAATAACACAATAGCATTTTCATTTTACTTTGGGCTATATGTAATAACAACAAAACACACAAAAAAATAAAATAAAATTCAAGTGTTTTATTAGTGAAGTGCCTTTTTCTTACAACTATGAAACAGGAAGCAGATGAGTTGGAATGTGGCAACATCTTATTTTTATTTTTTATTTTTTATTAAACCCCAAAACAGGGTCAAATAGTGAAAACATCAGTAGCCTAAATATTATTAGATAATAAAATGAATAATAATATATAATATATAAAAATATTAGGACTGGGAATTGCCAAGGTGTCACGTTCGTCGTTTGGATGAAGAGAGGAGGACCAAGGCGCAGCGTGATAAGAATACATTCTTCTACTTATTTAACGAAACAAAGAACACTTAAACAAACTATGCAAAACAACAAACGAACGTGAAGCTATATATTAAACAAGTGCCGACACAGGCAACTTACATATAGACAATAACCCACGAAATACCCAACGGATTATGGCTGCCTAAATATGGTTCCCAATCAGAGACAACGATAAACAGCTGCCTCTAATTGAGAACCAATCTAGGCAGCCATAGACATACAAACACCTAGACTAGTAAACACCCCAAGAAACATACAAAACCCCTAGACACGACAAAACACATACATCCCCCATGTCACACCCTGACCTAACCAAAATAATAAAGAAAACAAAGATAACTAAGGTCAGGGCGTGACACAAGGACTATAAGTATCGCTATTGTCACAATTCTCACAAGTCTTTATGTATTGCGATTCGAAACTAAGAAAACAAGTTTTGATCATTCATGGAAATTAAAAGTGTTGGAAACAAATTGACTCCCTATATATATATATAAAAAAGATGGAGAACAATCTATGAAGTAAAAATACTGGAGTTTTGGTGCAAGTACAGCCAACTAGCACAAAAAATAATATTGCGACATTGTCAAAATGATAAGATATATCGTCAAAAGTAATATCCCAATATTTAAACGGTATCGATTTATTTCTCCCATCACTACTAAACATCGTTATAAGCGTCATCTGTTCTTAATATATTTAGAAAATCGGCAGAAAAGCAATAATGCCAATACAGCAGTCAAAAAATAGTCAATTATATTCAGCTCATGCTAACATGGTGTGTGTATTCACCAATGGAATCAGTTGGATCATGTCCATGTTACATAACCAATGGAATCAGTTGGGTCATGTCCATGTTACATAACCAATGGAATCAGTTGGGTCATGTCCATGTTACATAACCAATGGAATCAGTTGGAGCTTGTCCATGTTACATAACCAATGGAATCAGTTGGAGCATGTCCATGTTACATAACCAATGGAATCAGTTGGGTCATGTCCATGTTACATAACCAATGGAATCAGTTGGAGCATGTCCATGTTACATAACCAATGGAATCGGCTGAATCATGTCCATGTTACATAACCAATGGAATCAGTTGGAGCTTGTCCATGTTACATAACCAATGGAATCAGTTGGTTCATGTCCATGTTACATAACCAATGGAATCAGTTGGAGCTTGTCCATGTTACATAACCAATGGAATCAGTTGGTTCATGTCCATGTTACATAACCAATGGAATCAGTTGGGTCATGTCCATGTTACATAACCAATGGAATCAGTTGGGTCATGTCCATGTTACATAACCAATGGAATAAGTTGGGTCATGTCCATGTTACATAACCAATGGAATCAGTTGGAGCATGTCCATGTTACATAACCAATGGAATCAGTTGGGTCATGTCCATGTTACATAACCAATGGAATCAGTTGGAGCTTGTCCATGTTACATAACCAATGGAATCAGTTGGAGTTTGTCCATGTTACATAACCAATGGAATCAGTTGGTGCTTGTCCATGTTACATAACCAATGGAATCAGTTGGAGTTTGTCCATGTTACATAACCAATGGAATCAGTTGGAGTTTGTCCATGTTACATAACCAATGGAATCAGTTGGTGCTTGTCCATGTTACATAACCAATGGAATCAGCTGGAGTTTGTCCATGTTACATAACCAATGGAATCAGCTGGAGCTTGTCCATGTTACATAACCAATGGAATCAGCTGGAGCTTGTCCATGTTACATAACCAATGGAATCAGCTGGAGTTTGTCCATGTTACATAACCAATGGAATCAGCTGGAGTTTGTCCATGTTACATAACCAATGGAATCAGCTGGAGTTTGTCCATGTTACATAACCAATGGAATCAGTTGGAGTTTGTCCATGTTACATAACCAATGGAATCAGTTGGAGTTTGTCCATGTTACATAACCAATGGAATCAGTTGGAGTTTGTCCATGTTACATAACCAATGGAATCAGTTGGAGTTTGTCCATGTTACATAACCAATGGAATCAGTTGGAGTTTGTCCATGTTACATAACCAATGGAATCAGTTGGGTCATGTCCATGTTACATAACCAATGGAATCAGTTGGGTCATGTCCATGTTACATAACCAATGGAATCAGCTGGAGTTTGTCCATGTTACATAACCAATGGAATCAGCTGGAGTTTGTCCATGTTACATAAACAACAAAAGATGGTGAGTGTGTTGCTGATGTTATTTCTGTTTGAGATGTGGGGTCTGCTCTCTCAATGATGATATTTTGTTGTGATAATCGGTCACTGGCTTGCTCTATCCAAATGGTGTAATCCTTGTTGGTGGCTCAGGCACCTGCTCAGTCCTCACAGTCCTTGATTTTTTGCACTTAGGCCTCGGAGGTGTAGGTTCAGGCTGAGGCTCCCCTCCTTCTCCTTCTTCTACTGTTGGGAGAAGGAGGGGAGCAGGCCCTACTGTTGGGAGAAGGAGGGGAGCGGGGACTACTGTTGGGAGAAGGAGGGGAGTGGAGACTACTGTTGGGAGGAGGAGGGGAGCGGGTACTACTGTTGGGAGAAGGAGGGGAGCGGGGACTACTGTTGGGAGGAGGAGGGGAGCGGGGACTACTGTTGGGAGGAGGAGGGGAGCGGGTACTACTGTTGGGAGAAGGAGGAGAGCGGGGACTACTGTTGGGAGAAGGAGGGGAGCGGGGACTACTGTTGGGAGAAGGAGGGGAGCAGGCCCTACTGTTGGGAGAAGGAGGGGAGCGGGGACTACTGTTGGGAGAAGGAGGGGAGTGGAGACTACTGTTGGGAGAAGGAGGGGAGTGGAGACTACTGTTGGGAGAAGGAGGGGAGCGGGGACTACTGTTGGGAGAAGGAGGGGAGCAGGCCCTACTGTTGGGAGAAGGAGGGGAGCGGGGACTACTGTTGGGAGAAGGAGGGGAGTGGAGACTACTGTTGGGAGAAGGAGGGGAGTGGAGACTACTGTTGGGAGAAGGAGGGGAGCGGGGACTACTGTTGGGAGAAGGAGGGGAGCGGACCCTACTGTTGGGAGAAGGAGGGGAGTGGGCCCTACTGTTGGGAGAAGGAGGGGAGCGGGTACTACTGTTGGGAGAAGGAGGGGAGCGGGTACTACTGTTGGGAGAAGGAGGGGAGTGGGCCCTACTGTTGGGAGGAGGAGAGGAGCGGGGACTACTGTTGGGAGAACGAGGGGAGCAGGCCCTACTGTTGGGAGAAGGAGGGGAGCGGGGACTACTGTTGGGAGAACGAGGGGAGCGGGGACTACTGTTGGGAGAAGGAGGGGAGCGGGGACTACTGTTGGGAGAAGGAGGGGAGCGGACCCTACTGTTGGGAGAACGAGGGGAGCAGGCCCTACTGTTGGGAGAAGGAGGGGAGCGGGGACTACTGTTGGGAGGAGGAGGGGAGCGGCACAATCTTTTATTTTTATTTAAGTATAGCTAGGGGCACACTCCAACACTCAGACATAATTTACAAATGAAGCATTTGTGTTTAGTGAGTCTACCAGATAAGATGCAGTAGGGGTGACCAAGAATGTTCTGTTGAGTGTGGGAATTCAACCATGTTCCTGTCCTGTCCAGCATTCACAAATGTAGCAAATACTTTTGGGTAGCAGGGAAAATTTATGGAGTAAAAAGTACATCATTTTCATTAAGAATGAAGTGAAGTAAAAGTTGTCAAAAATATAAATAGTAAAGTAAAGTACAGATAACCCCAAAAACTACTTAAGTAAAAATTATTGAATAAATGAATAATTTTTACTTAAGTACTTTACACCACTGCATATCAAGAAGTTGATTAAACAGTATGATCGTTACACAGGTGCAACTTGTGTTGGGGACTTAATTGTCCCACTCACAGGCCACTCTTAAATGTGCAGTTTTCTTACACAACACAATGCCTCAGATGTCTCAAGTTTTGATGGAGCGTGCAATTGGCATGCTGACTGCAGGAATGTCCACCAGAGCTGTTGCCAGATAATTTAATGTTCATTTCTCTACCATAAGCCGCCTCCAACGTCGTTTTAGAGAATTTGGCAGTATATCCAAGCAACCTCACAACCGCAGATCACGTGTAACCACGACAGCCCCTCCACATCCGGCTTCTTCAGCTGCGGGATTGTCTGAAACCAGCCACCTGGACAGCTGATGGACAGCTAATGAAACTGTGGGTTTGTACAACAAAAGAATGTCTGCACAAACTGTCAGAAACCGTCTCCGGGAAGCTCATCTGCGTGCTCGTCGTCGTCACCAGGGTCTTGACCTGACTGCAGTTTGGCGTCGTTAACCAACTTCAGTGGGCAAATGCTCATCTTCGATGGTTACTGGCACGCTGGGGAAGTGTGCTCTTCACAGATGAATCCCTGTTTCAACTGTACCTGGCAGATGGCAGACAGCGTCGTGTGGGCGAGCGGTTTTCTGAAGTTAATTCTGTGAACAGAGTCCCCCATGGTGGTGGTGGGGTTATGGTATAGGCAGGCATAAGCTACGAACAACGAACACAATTGCATTTTATAGATAGATACCGTGACGAGGTCCTGAGGCCCACTGTTGTGCCATTCATCAAAGAGTATCTTAAATAATCCAACCCCCCCCCCCCCAAAAAAAAACATTGGATTTCCACCAGACACTGGGAGATGAATTCACCTTTCAGCAGGATGATAACCCAAAACATCAGATGCTTTGATGGGTCAGTATTCAGACCCCTTTGACTTATTCCACATGTTGTTGTGTTACAGGCTGAATTGAAAATGGATCGAATTAGAAATATACATTTTTGTTAATGTATTGAAAATGAAATTTCTTATTTACATAAGTATTCAAACCCCTCAGTCAATAAATGTTAGAATCACCTTTCTAGCTGTGAGTCTAAGAGCTTTCCACACCTGGATTGTACAACATTTGTCCATCTTTCCATAAACAATTCTTCAAGCTCTGTAAAATTGGTTGTTGACCATTTTCAGGTCTTGCCAGAGATTTTCATGTAGATTTAAGTCAAAACTGTAACTCGGCCACTAAGGAACATTCAGTATCTTCTCGGTAAGCTTGCTCCAGTGTGGATTTGGCCTTGTGTTTTAGGTTATTGTCCTGCTGAAAGGTGAATCTGTCTCCCAGTGTGTAACATCTGCTTCCAGCTCACACTCTCAAACACATAGATCCCCTGAACGCAGCTCACTCTCCAGATCCCAATCACCTGAAATCTGATCACTTGTTCACACACCTGTATGTCATTATCACTTAGTTCAGTTCTTTGCATCCCGTCATTGTGAGGTATGTTTTGTGAAACACTTCTATTCGGAGCGCTACCTCACTAAAGACGCCTTTTGCCTATTCCCTGCCTTAGCCTATCGGATTTCCTGTTACCAACCTATTGCCTGATCTCCTGGACGACGTTACTAACCTTTTACCTGCCTGTACTGTAGCCTTTTTGGACCCCCCTGTGTATAACCTTCTGCATGCCCCTGGACCCAGCTACCTGCCTCCTCCTGTGGTCCTTTCCAAATAAACACTTGCTGCGCCCTGCGCTTGGAACCAGCTCTCTCCCATCGTGTTCATTACACAGTGTTTGGTTGAAAGCAGACTGAACCAGGCTTTCCTCTAGGATTTGGCCTGTGCCAAGCTCTATTTCGTTTTTTATCCTGAATAACTCCCCAGTCCTTAACGATGACAAGCATACCCATAACATGATGCAGCCACCACTATGCTTGAAAATATGGAGAGTGATACTCAGTAATGTGTTGTATTGGATTTGACCCAAACATAATACTTTCTATTCAGGGTGAAATCCCTGAGCGGTCTTCTTCTTCTCCTCCGACAACAGAGTAAGGAAGGACGACTGTATCTTTGTAGTGACTGGGTGTATTGATACACCATCCAAAGCGTAATGAATAACGTCACCATGCTCAAAGGGATATTCAGTGTCAGATGTTTTGACCCATCTACCAATAGGTGCCCTTTAGGCATTTGAAAACCTCCCTGTGTCTTTGTGGTTGAATCTGCGTTTGAAATTCAACCGAGGGACCTTACAGATAATTGTATGTGTGGGGTACAGAGATGAGGTAGTCATTCAAAAATCATATTAAACACTAATATTAAACCATGCAATTTATTATTTGACTTGTTAAGCAAACTTTTACCCCTGAACGTATTTAGGCTTTTTAATAGCAAAGGGGTTTAAATACTTATTGACTCAAGACATTTCAGCTTTTCATTTTTAATTAATAAAAATCTATATATATAATAATTCCACTTTGACAATATGGGGTATTAATCAGTTTTACATGTAGTTTTACATTTAGGCTGTAACACATTAAAACGTGGTGAAAGTATCTTAAGATGAATAACTGTAAGTCACTCTGGATAAGAGTGTCTGCTAAATGACATATCAATGTAATTAGTGGGTGATGGTGATTTCAGATCAGCCTAAATGACAGTGAGGCTGTATATGGCTCAGGTGCCTACATAGTGCAAATATATCACGTCAAGTCTGTAGGCTACACCATTCAAACGCTTGATGCTCAGGACCTGGATGCTCTTGGCCTGAAAGAGTATGACCGTGCTGCCTACTTCCTTCGCGGTTGCCGCAGCCAGAAAGCATACTTCCTGTACATGTACTCTCGCTATCTGGTGAGATGGTGTAGCAACATCACCTCTAGAAATCTAGTTGTCACAATGGGAATAGAGACAATACAATTGTCCTGAATACTTGCAACTCCTCAATGGCGGCCATCCTGTCATTTCAGGGATGAATTCTGACACTTAGAAATGTCCTTGTTTTTGAAATATTCTTTTTTTTAAAAGTCCATTAAAATAACATTAAATTAATCAGAATACAGTGTAGACATTGTTAATGTTGTAAATGACTATTGTAGCTGGAAATGGCAGATTTTTTTAATGGAATATCTACATAGGCGTAGAGGCCCATTATCAGCAACCATCAACTCCTGTGTTCCAATGGCACGTTGTGTTAGTTAATCCAAGTTTGTCATTTTAAAAGGCTAATTGATCATTAGAAAACCCTTTTGCAATTATGTTAGCACAGCTGAAAACTGTTGTCCTGATTAAAGAAACATTAAAACTGGCCTTCTTTAGACTAGTTGAGTATCTGGAGCATCAGCATTTGTGGGTTCGATTACAGGCTCAAAATGGCCAGAAACAAAGAACTTTCTGAAACTCGTCAGTCTATTCTTGTTCTGAGAAATGAAAGCTATTCCATGTGAGAAATTGCCAAGAAACTGAAGATCTCGTACAACGCTGTGTACTACTCCCTTCACAGAACAGTGCAAACTGGCTCTAACCAGAATAGAAAGAGGAGTGGGAGGCCCCGGTGCACAACTGAGCAAGAGGACAAGTACATTAGAGTGTCTAGTTTGAGAAGCAGATGCCTCAAAAGTGCTCAACTGGCAGCTTCATTAAATAGTACCCGCAAAACACCAGTCTCAACGTCAACAGCGAAGAGGCGACTCTGGGATGCTGGCCTTCTAGGCAGAGTTGCAATGAAAAAGCCATATCTAAGGCTGGCCAATAAAAATAAAAGATTAAGATGGGCAAAAGAACACAGACACTGGACAGAGGAACTCTACCTTGTATTTATATCAACCCTCTGATTACAGTGAAGAGCTCTGTTCTGGGACAGCTGCAGCTTAACTTCTCTAGGCTAGCTGGGACGTTAGCGTCCCATCTGGCTAACATCCGGTGAAATAGCATAGCGCAAAGATTCTAAATACACCATTCGTAGTATTAAACGTTCTTGTAAATACATGTATCTAACATCATTTAAAAGCTTATCTACTTCTTAATCCAACAGTGGTGTCAGATTTCAATAATGCTTTTCGGCGAAAGCATACCTTACGATAATCTGACGACAGCGCGCCAGACACACAAGTATAACTAGCATTTTCCAACCAAACAGTAGCGTCACAAAAGTCAGAAATAGCAATAAAATTATCAATTACCTGTAAAAATCTTCTTCTTTTGGCAATACAAAAGGTCCAATCTTCACAATGAATGGTCATTTTGTTCGATATTTTTTTTTTTTTATAGCATAACACGACACATTTTGTAAACGGCTTGTGTCATGAGTTTCGACTCCTTCAACTTTCGACGAAACAGTTGATGTAATTACTCACAATAGATGTACCTGTATCTAGTCAAGGTGGGTTTCATTGTAATCCTCTGTTTGTTAGTAACACAACCATACATGATGGTTATTTCTACGGGACATATTGACCGAAATGAACTGATTTGAACACACCAAACAATGACCTCATTGAGCGCCTATGACATGACCAGTGCTTCTTTGATTGACTGTATTTTGGCCCAATGACCACTGATCGTCTTGAAATCTAGTTTGGTAGAGAGCCAATGAGCCGAGGTAAACAACAATATCTAATGGTTATATCTGGGAAGACCCGGTCTTGAACGAAAGTCACGCGTTACGCAGACATTCGCCATTGAAATTTCTACCCGAAGGAGCCACGTTGTTTGCGCTAACATTCGCCATTGAAATTTCTACCCGAAGGAGCCACGTTGTTTGCGCGTTAGCAGTATTGAGTCAAGATCATTTTCCTCTATATTATTGAAATAATTATGGCGAGTAAATCTGGAAAATCAAAGGCAAAGTCCAGCTATATTGATGAGATTGCTAGAGAAAGTGACACAGATTTACAAGAAGATGTATCAGATTGTGTGTCAAGTTTGGACTCCCAATTTGAGGACATGTTTTTGTATGGAGAAGACGCAATTCTCGATTGGTAAGTAACTCTCATGCTGTTGTTTGAAAATAATACCAAAATGATTTTGTTTCACTACTCAATATATAATCTGTGTGTCTGTATATATGAGATATTTTACATTTATTTGATCTAAACATGGAATAGAACCACAGATCCCCAAAATGATTTTGTTTCACTACTCAATATATAATCTGTGTGTCTGTATATATGAGATATTTTACATTTATTTGATCTAAACATGGAATAGAACCACAGATCCCCAAAATGATTTTGTTTCACTACTCAATATATAATCTGTGTGTCTGTATATATGAGATATTTTACATTTATTTGATCTAAACATGGAATAGAACCACAGATCCCCAAAATGATTTTGTTTCACTACTCAATATATAATCTGTGTGTCTGTATATATGAGATATTTTACATTTATTTGATCTAAACATGGAATAGAACCACAGATCCCCAAAATGATTTTGTTTCACTACTCAATATATAATCTGTGTGTCTGTATATATGAGATATTTTACATTTATTTGATCTAAACATGGAATAGAACCACAGATCCCCAAAATGATTTTGTTTCACTACTCAATATATAATCTGTGTGTCTGTGTCTTTATTTCACAGTCCCTCCGATTCTGATTGGGAGCCCCCACTGCCAAGTTGCCCATCCCCCAGGGGAGCTTGTTCATTTAGCCGGACCCCTGCTGTCTCCGGCTCCACATCTACCCCCGCCCTGCCAGGTGTGACAAAGAAGCGGCGATGGGGAAGAGATACACCTGCAATCAGAGAGGAGGAGGGTCGTTGGCACTCTGTGCTGGAGGAGGATGTGGCGCCTCCACCTCCATTATTCAGACCAAAGAGGCCATTAGGCCCAAAGCTGGATATGACATCTAAGTATAGCCCCATGCAGCTTTTCCAGCTGTTTTTCACCTCATCTGTTGTTGATTCCCTGGTGTTGAACACTAACAAGTATGGTGCTAAGAAGCAGGCAGGCAAGAAAGAGGGATGGAAGCCCATTTCCATGTCAGATCTTTTTTGTTTCCTGTCAATGGTCATTTACATGGGTATTGTGAAGTTGAAAACCCTGAAAGACTACTGGAAAACTGCTCCCCTCTATCAACTGCCTTTACAAGACATTTTTCTATCACTTCATTGACATTGCTGTGGTGAATTCCTTCATCCTCCAGAAGGAAATGGCTAAGAGCCGTGGACAGCCCCACATCTCACAGCTAGCCTTCCGAGAGCTGCTCATCCAGGAGCTTGCTTGCTACAGCAAGTCTACTGCAGCACCTTCTGGCCCCTCTACCTCTGCTGTTCACCTGCCCAGATTCATCTCTGCAGGCATGAATGTGCCTCAGGGAAAAAAGGGCACCGTGGGGAGACGTCGTTGTGCCCTTTGTCACAGGAAATGCCCTATCACCTGCACCACCTGTTCAGTAACCCTCTGCTTTACAGCAGAAAGAGACTGCTATTGGGCATGGCATCAGCAGAACAATATTATGTAGAGGACTGAGGGTCTTCACAATATTGTATATTATACTTTGAATGTGTGTAAATAGTTACCCTTGTTATTTAATTTTTTTTCAAATTTTCAAATTTTTATATTATTATTATTATTTTTTGTTGGGGTGTGTGTTAGAATAGCATTTTAGTATTTTGTATATAGTCATTTAGTTCAAAATGTATCACTGTACCAATTTGGCCATTTGGGTACATTTGGGCAACTTGTGTGGGACACCTGGGTGACTACATGCTCAATGTCATGTAGCTCACTCGTTCCTGAAGATATCGTTTTGAAACTTTTTTCTAATACTGTTGCCATCTTATGTTCTGCATCAGAATTATCCCCAGCATCATATCTGAATGTTTGCCTGTTCTTGTTCAGTTGAAAGATGATGCAACAACAATAAAAACAAAAAACGTATGTTTATTTCCTTGTATTTTCTTCTACCAGATCTATTGTGTTATATTCTCCTACATTCAATTCACATTTCCACAAATTTCAGAGTGTTTCCTTTCAAATGATACCAAGAATATGCCTATCCTTGCCTCTGGGGCTGAGCTACAGACAGTTACATTTGGGTATGTCTTCAGGCGGAAATTGAGAGAAGGGGGGGGGGTATCCCAAAGAAGTTAATTAACTAGGTATTTTCCTTCAACCACACGACTGGACAATAGTCAAGATAAGACAAAATTAGACGCTGCATGACTTGCTTTTCGGGGTGTGGTGTCAACAAAGCAGAACATCTCTTAATTATGGACAGACCTCTCCCCATCTTTACAACCATTGAATCTATATGTTTTGACCATGACAGTTTATAATCTAAGGTAACGCCATGTAATTTAGTCTCCTCAGCTTGTTCAACAGCCACACCATTCATTACCAGATTCAGCTGAGGTCTAGAACTTAGGGAATGATTTGTACCAAATACAATGCTCTTAGTTTTAGAGATGTTCAGGACCAGTTTATTACTGGCCACCCATTCCAAAACAGACTGCAACTCTTTAAGGGTTTCAGTGACTTCATTAGCTGTGGTTGCTTATGCGTATATGGTTGAATCATCAGCATACATGGACACACATGCTTTGTTTAATGCCAGTGGCAGGTCATTGGTAAAAATAGAAAAGAGTAGAGGGCCTAAAGAGCTGCCCTGCGGTACACCACACCCTACATGTTTGACATTAGAGAAGCTTCCATTAAAGAAAGCTTTCATTAGATAGATAGCACTGAATCCACGATACGGCAGAGGTTGAAAAGCCATAAAAATGTTTTCTCAACAACAGGTTAAGGTCAATAATATCCACTGAAATCTAACAGCTCCTACAACCATCTTATTATCAATTATTACAGAAAAATGGCACTGACAGAGAGGGCGGCTGTGCTTCTAGCTCTTCGGAAACGTTGCAAGATTCTTTTTTTTAATGTATTATTTCGTATTATTAGCCTCAGAAATGGGTTGTGTACAGCCGAGAAGAACTATAGGGAGAGCAGTGGTAACGCACCACCAGCATTACGACCAGGAATACGACTTTCCCGAAGCAGATCCTTTGTTCGCACCTCCCAGGGCAATTGAATTAATTCCAGAGGCCAACTCAAAACAACGCCGGCGGAGAAGAGGTATTCGGAGTCTTCTAGTCCGATTTAGGAGGCACGCACACCACCCACCGCTTCTGAGGATATTACTCACTTATGTTCAGTCTCTGGATAATAAAGTTGATGAACTCAGGGCGAGGATCTCCTTCCAGAGAGACACAAGGGTCTCTTTGCAGAGAGACAGGGATGTCTACACTCTGTTACACTCTGTTTCACGGAAAACATGGCTCTCTCGGGATATACTGCCTGAGTCAGACCAGCCAGTTGGGTTTCTCAGTTCATCGCACAGACAGGAATAAATATCTCTCCGGTAAGAAGGGCGGGGGTGTATGTTTCATGATTAACGACTCATGGTGTAATCATAACAACATACAGGAACTCAAGTAGTTTTATTCACCTGACATAGAATACCTCACAATGAAATGCCGACCGTATTATCTCCCAAAATAATTATCTTCGGTTGTAGTCATAAGCGGGGAATATCCGATACCACGACGGCCCTCAAAGAACTTCACTGGACTTTATGCAGACTGGAAACCACATATCCTGAGGCCGCATTTATTGTAGCTGGGGATTTTAACAAAACAAATTTGAAGAAAACGCTACTGAACTTTTCTGTAATACTCACGGTGCTAAAGCACTCAACCGTTACTCCAACTTCCGGGATGAAGGCCCTCCTTTCGGCAAAACTGACCACGACTCCATTTTGCTCCTCCCTTCCTATAGGCAGAAACTCAAAACAGGAAGTGCCCATGCTAAGGACCATTCAACGCTGGTCTGACCAATCGGGAATCCACGCTTCAAGATTGTTTTGATCACACGGACTGGGATATGTTCCGGGTAGCTTCCGAGAATGATATTGACGAATATACTAATACAGTGACTGAGTTTATCAGGAAGTGTATAGGAGATGTTGTACCCACTTTGACTATTAAAACCTAGCCTAACCAGAAAGCATGGATAGATGGCAGCATTCGAGCAAAAACTGAAAGTGCAAAAACACCACATTTAACCATGGAAGGTGACTGGGAATATGGCCGAATACAAACATTGTAGTTATTCAACCGCTCAGACACGGGACGTTTGGGTCTACAGACAATCACGGACAACAAAGGAAAACCAGCCACATTGCGGACACCGACGTCTTGCTCCCGGACTCACCTTCTTTGCCGGCTTTGAGGATAACACAGTGCCACCGACGCGGCCCCGCTACCAAGGACTGTGGCTTTCCTTCTCCGTGACCGACGTGAGTAAGCATGTTAACCCTTGGAAGGCTGCCGGCCCAGACGGCATCCCTAGCCGTGTCCTCAGAGCATGCGTAGACCAGCTGGCTGGTGTGTTTACGGACATATTCAATCAATCCATATCCCAGTCTGCTGTCCCCACATGCTTCAAGATGGCCACCATTGCTCCTGTTCCCAAGAAAGCAAAGATAACTGAACTAAATGACTATCGCCCCGTAGCACTCACTT
>NW_024059700.1:0-32661 GCF_016432855.1 Salvelinus namaycush
TACTGTCTCCACCTGTCACCATACTGTATAGCATCACTACACTACCTGGTTATACTGTCTCCACCTGTCACCATACTGTATATAGCATCACTACCCTGGTTACTACTGTCTCCACCTGTCACATACTGTATTATAGCATCACTACCCTGGTTATACTGTCTCCACCTGTCACCATACCGTAATATAGCATCACTACCCTGGTTCTATACTGTCTGTTACTGTCTCCACCTGTCACATACTGTATTATAGCATCACTACCCTGGTTATACTGTCTCCACCTGTCACCATACCGTTTAACACTATAGTTACGTAATCACTACCCCTGGTTATACTGTCTCCACCTGTCACCATACTGTATTATAGCATCACTACCCCTGGTTATACTGTCTCCTGTCACCATACCGTAATATAGCATCACTACCCTGGTTATACTGTCTGTTACTGTCTCCACCTGTCACCATACTGTATTATAGGCATCACTACCCTGGTTATACTGTCTCCACCTGTCACCATACCGTAATATAGCATCACTACCCTGGTTATACTGTCTGTTACTGTCTCCACCTGTCACCATGCTGTATTATAGCATCACTACCCTGGTTATACTGTCTCCACCTGTCACCATACCGTAATATAGCATCACTACCCTGGTTATACTGTCTGTTACTGTCTCCACCTGTCACCATACTGTATTATAGCATCAGTACCCTGGTTATACTGTCTCCACCTGTCACCATACCGTAATATAGCATCACTACCCCTGGTTATACTGTCTCCACCTGTCACCATACTGTATTATAGCATCACTACCCTGGTTATACTGTATCCACCTGTCACCATACCGTAATATAGCATCACTACCCTGGTTATACTGTCTGTTACTGTCTCCACCTGTCACCATACTGTATAATAGCATCACTACCCCTGGTTATACTGTCTCCACCTGTCACCATACTGTATTATAGCATCACTACCCCTGGTTATACTGTCTCTTCCTGTCACCATACTGTATTGTAGCATCACTACCCTGGTTATACTGTCTCCACCTGTCACCATACTGTATTGTAGCATCACTACCCCTGGTTATACTGTCTCCACCTGTCACCATACCGTAATATAGCATCACTACCCTGGTTATACTGTCTGTTACTGTCTCCACCTGTCACCATACTGTATTATAGCATCACTACCCTGGTTATACTGTCTGCACCTGTCACCATACTGTATTATAGCACCACTACCCTGGTTATACTGTCTCCACCTGTCAACATGCTGTATTATAGCATCACTACCCTGGTTATACTGTCTGCACCTGTCACCATACTGTATTATAGCACCACTACCCTGGTTATACTGTCTGCACCTGTCACCATACTGTATTATAGCATCGCTACCCCTGGTTATACTGTCTCCACCTGTCACCATACCGTAATATAGCATCACTACCCTGGTTATACTGTCTGTTACTGTCTCCACCTGTCACCATACCGTAATATAGCATCACTACCCTGGTTATACTGTCTCCACCTGTCACCATACCGTAATATAGCATCACTACCCTGGTTATACTGGCTGTTACTGTCTCCACCTGTCACCATACTGTATTATAGCACCACTACCCCTGGTTATACTGTCTCCACCTGTCACCATACCGTAATATAGCATCACTACCCTGGTTATACTGTCTCCACCTGTCACCATACTGTATTATAGCATCACTACCCTGGTTATACGGTCTGTTACTGTCTCCACCTGTCACCATACTGTATTATAGCATCACTACCCTGGTTATACTGTCTCCACCTGTCACCATACCGTAATATAGCATCACTACCCTGGTTATACTGTCTCCACCTGTCACCATACCGTAATATAGCATCACTACCCTGGTTATACTGTCTGGTACTGTCTCCACCTGTCACCATACTGTATTATAGCATCACTACCCTGGTTATACTGTCTGCACCTGTCACCATACCGTAATATAGCATCACTACCCCTGGTTATACTGTCTCCACCTGTCACCATACTGTATTATAGCATCACTACCCCTGGTTATACTGTCTCCTGTCACCATACCGTAATATAGCATCACTACCCTGGTTATACTGTCTGTTACTGTCTCCACCTGTCACCATACTGTATTATAGCATCACTACCCTGGTTATACTGTCTCCACCTGTCACCATACCGTAATATAGCATCACTACCCTGGTTATACTGTCTCCACCTGTCACCATACTGTATTATAGCATCACTACCCTGGTTATACGGTCTGTTACTGTCTCCACCTGTCACCATACTGTATTATAGCATCACTACCCTGGTTATACTGTCTCCACCTGTCACCATACCGTAATATAGCATCACTACCCTGGTTATACTGTCTCCACCTGTCACCATACCGTAATATAGCATCACTACCCTGGTTATACTGTCTCCACCTTTCACCATACTGTATTATAGCATCACTACCCTGGTTATACTGTCTCCACCTGTCACCATACCGTAATATAGCATCACTACCCTGGTTATACTGTCTGCTACTGTCTCCACCTGTCACCATACTGTATTATAGCATCACTACCCTGGTTATACTGTCTCCACCTGTCACCATACCGTAATATAGCATCACTACCCTGGTTATACTGTCTGTTACTGTCTCCACCTGTCACCATACTGTATTATAGCATCACTACCCTGGTTATACTGTCTCCACCTATCACCATACCGTAATATAGCATCACTACCCTGGTTATACTGTCTGTTACTGTCTCCACCTGTCACCATGCTGTATTATAGCATCACTACCCTGGGTATACTGTCTCCACCTGTCACCATACCGTAATATAGCATCACTACCCTGGTTATACTGTCTGTTACTGTCTCCACCTGTCACCATACTGTATTATAGCATCAGTACCCTGGTTATACTGTCTCCACCTGTCACCATACCGTAATATAGCATCACTACCCTGGTTATACTGTCTCCACCTGTCACCATACTGTATTATAGCATCACTACCCTGGTTATACTGTATCCACCTGTCACCATACCGTAATATAGCATCACTACCCTGGTTATACTGTCTGTTACTGTCTCCACCTGTCACCATACTGTATTATAGCACCACTACCCCTGGTTATACTGTCTCCACCTGTCACCATACCGTAATATAGCATCACTACCCTGGTTATACTGTCTCCACCTGTCACCATACTGTATTATAGCATCACTACCCTGGTTATACGGTCTTACTGTCTCCACCTGTCACCATACTGTATTATAGCATCACTACCCTGGTTATACTGTCTCCACCTGTCACCATACCGTAATATAGCATCACTACCCTGGTTATACTGTCTCCACCTGTCACCATACCGTATATAGCATCACTACCCTGGTTATACTGTCTCCACCTTTCACCAGACTGTATTATAGCATCACTACCCTGGTTATACTGTCTCCACCTGTCACCATACCGTAATATAGCATCACTACCCTGGTTATACTGTCTGTTACTGTCTGCACCTGTCACCATACTGTAATATAGCATCACTACCCTGGTTATACTGTCTCCACCTGTCACCATACTGTATTATAGCATCACTACCCTGGTTATACTGTCTCCACCTGTCACCATACCGTAATATAGCATCACTACCCCTGGTTATACTGTCTCCACCTGTCACCATACTGTATTATAGCATCACTACCCTGGTTATACTGTCTCCACCTGTCACCATACCGTAATATAGCACCACTACCCCTGGTTATACTGTCTCCACCTGTCACCATACTGTATTATAGCATCACGACCCTGGTTATACTGTCTCCACCTGTCACCATACTGTATTGTAGCATCACTACCCCTGGTTATACTGTCTGTTACTGTCTCCACCTGTCACCATAATGTATTATAGCATCACTACCCTGGTTATACTGTCTCCACCTGTCACCATACCGTAATATAGCACCACTACCCTGGTTATACTGTCTCCACCTGTCAACATGCTGTATATAGCATCACTACCCTGGTTATACTGTCTGCACCTGTCACCATACTGTATTATTAGCACCACTACCCCTGGTTATACTGTCTGCACCTTTCACCATACTGTATTATAGCATCGCTACCCCCTGGTTATACTGTCTCCACCTGTCCACCATACCGTAAGTATAGCATCACTACCCTGGTTTATACTGTCCTGTTACTGTCTCCACCTCTCACCATACCGTAATATAGCATCACTACCCTGGTTATACTGTCTCCAGCCTGTCACCATAACTGTATTATAGCATCACTACCCTGGTTATACGGTCTGTTACTGTCTCCACCTGTCACCATACTGTATTATAGCATCACTACCCTGGTTATACTGTCTCCACCTGTCACCATACCGTAATATAGCATCACTACCCTGGTTATACTGTCTCCACCTGTCACCATACCGTAATATAGCATCACTACCCTGGTTATACTGTCTGTTACTGTCTCCACCTGTCACCATACTGTATTATAGCATCACTACCCTGGTTATACTGTCTCCACCTGTCACCATACCGTAATATAGCATCACTACCCCTGGTTATTCTGTCTCCACCTGTCACCATACTGTATTATAGCATCACTACCCCTGGTTATACTGTCTCCTGTCACCATACCGTAATATAGCATCACTACCCTGGTTATACTGTCTGTTACTGTCTCCACCTGTCACCATACTGTATTATAGCATCACTACCCTGGTTATACTGTCTCCACCTGTCACCATACCGTAATATAGCATCACTACCCTGGTTATACTGTCTGTTACTGTCTCCACCTGTCACCATGCTGTATTATAGCATCACTACCCTGGTTATACTGTCTCCACCTGTCACCATACCGTAATATATCATCACTACCCTGGTTATACTGTCTGTTACTGTCTCCACCTGTCACCATACTGTATTATAGCATCAGTACCCTGGTTATACTGTCTCCACCTGTCACCATACCGTAATATAGCATCACTACCCCTGGTTATACTGTCTCCACCTGTCACCATACTGTATTATAGCATCACTACCCTGGTTATACTGTATCCACCTGTCACCATACCGTAATATAGCATCACTACCCTGGTTATACTGTCTGTTACTGTCTCCACCTGTCACCATACTGTATAATAGCATCACTACCCCTGGTTATACTGTCTCCACCTGTCACCATACTGTATTATAGCATCACTACCCCTGGTTATACTGTCTCTTCCTGTCACCATACTGTATTGTAGCATCACTACCCTGGTTATACTGTCTCCACCTGTCACCATACTGTATTGTAGCATCACTACCCCTGGTTATACTGTCTCCACCTGTCACCATACCGTAATATAGCATCACTACCCTGGTTATACTGTCTGTTACTGTCTCCACCTGTCACCATACTGTATTATAGCATCACTACCCTGGTTATACTGTCTGCACCTGTCACCATACTGTATTATAGCACCACTACCCTGGTTATACTGTCTCCACCTGTCAACATGCTGTATTATAGCATCACTACCCTGGTTATACTGTCTGCACCTGTCACCATACTGTATTATAGCACCACTACCCTGGTTATACTGTCTGCACCTGTCACCATACTGTATTATAGCATCGCTACCCCTGGTTATACTGTCTCCACCTGTCACCATACCGTAATATAGCATCACTACCCTGGTTATACTGTCTGTTACTGTCTCCACCTGTCACCATACCGTAATATAGCATCACTACCCTGGTTATACTGTCTCCACCTGTCACCATACCGTAATATAGCATCACTACCCTGGTTATACTGGCTGTTACTGTCTCCACCTGTCACCATACTGTATTATAGCACCACTACCCCTGGTTATACTGTCTCCACCTGTCACCATACCGTAATATAGCATCACTACCCTGGTTATACTGTCTCCACCTGTCACCATACTGTATTATAGCATCACTACCCTGGTTATACGGTCTGTTACTGTCTCCACCTGTCACCATACTGTATTATAGCATCACTACCCTGGTTATACTGTCTCCACCTGTCACCATACCGTAATATAGCATCACTACCCTGGTTATACTGTCTCCACCTGTCACCATACCGTAATATAGCATCACTACCCTGGTTATACTGTCTCCACCTTTCACCATACTGTATTATAGCATCACTACCCTGGTTATACTGTCTCCACCTGTCACCATACCGTAATATAGCATCACTACCCTGGTTATACTGTCTGTTACTGTCTCCACCTGTCACCATACTGTATTATAGCATCACTACCCTGGTTATACTGTCTCCACCTGTCACCATACTGTATTATAGCATCACTACCCCTGGTTATACTGTCTCCTGTCACCATACCGTAATATAGCATCACTACCCTGGTTATACTGTCTGTTACTGTCTCCACCTGTCACCATACTGTATTATAGCATCACTACCCTGGTTATACTGTCTCCACCTGTCACCATACCGTAATATAGCATCACTACTCTGGTTATACTGTCTGTTACTGTCTCCACCTGTCACCATGCTGTATTATAGCATCACTACCCTGGTTATACTGTCTCCACCTGTCACCATACCGTAATATAGCATCACTACCCCTGGTTATACTGTCTCCACCTGTCACCATACTGTATTATAGCATCACTACCCCTGGTTATACTGTCTCCTGTCACCATACCGTAATATAGCATCACTACCCTGGTTATACTGTCTGTTACTGTCTCCACCTGTCACCATACTGTATTATAGCATCACTACCCTGGTTATACTGTCTCCACCTGTCACCATACCGTAATATAGCATCACTACCCTGGTTATACTGTCTGTTACTGTCTCCACCTGTCACCATGCTGTATTATAGCATCACTACCCTGGTTATACTGTCTCCACCTGTCACCATACCGTAATATAGCATCACTACCCTGGTTATACTGTCTGTTACTGTCTCCACCTGTCACCATACTGTATTATAGCATCAGTACCCTGGTTATACTGTCTCCACCTGTCACCATACCGTAATATAGCATCACTACCCCTGGTTATACTGTCTCCACCTGTCACCATACTGTATTATAGCATCACTACCCTGGTTATACTGTATCCACCTGTCACCATACCGTAATATAGCATCACTACCCTGGTTATACTGTCTGTTACTGTCTCCACCTGTCACCATACTGTATAATAGCATCACTACCCCTGGTTATACTGTCTCCACCTGTCACCATACTGTATTATAGCATCACTACCCCTGGTTATACTGTCTCTTCCTGTCACCATACTGTATTGTAGCATCACTACCCTGGTTATACTGTCTCCACCTGTCACCATACTGTATTGTAGCATCACTACCCCTGGTTATACTGTCTCCACCTGTCACCATACCGTAATATAGCATCACTACCCTGGTTATACTGTCTGTTACTGTCTCCACCTGTCACCATACTGTATTATAGCATCACTACCCTGGTTATACTGTCTGCACCTGTCACCATACTGTATTATAGCACCACTACCCTGGTTATACTGTCTCCACCTGTCAACATGCTGTATTATAGCATCACTACCCTGGTTATACTGTCTGCACCTGTCACCATACTGTATTATAGCACCACTACCCTGGTTATACTGTCTGCACCTGTCACCATACTGTATTATAGCATCGCTACCCCTGGTTATACTGTCTCCACCTGTCACCATACCGTAATATAGCATCACTACCCTGGTTATACTGTCTGTTACTGTCTCCACCTGTCACCATACCGTAATATAGCATCACTACCCTGGTTATACTGTCTCCACCTGTCACCATACCGTAATATAGCATCACTACCCTGGTTATACTGGCTGTTACTGTCTCCACCTGTCACCATACTGTATTATAGCACCACTACCCCTGGTTATACTGTCTCCACCTGTCACCATACCGTAATATAGCATCACTACCCTGGTTATACTGTCTCCACCTGTCACCATACTGTATTATAGCATCACTACCCTGGTTATACGGTCTGTTACTGTCTCCACCTGTCACCATACTGTATTATAGCATCACTACCCTGGTTATACTGTCTCCACCTGTCACCATACCGTAATATAGCATCACTACCCTGGTTATACTGTCTCCACCTGTCACCATACCGTAATATAGCATCACTACCCTGGTTATACTGTCTGGTACTGTCTCCACCTGTCACCATACTGTATTATAGCATCACTACCCTGGTTATACTGTCTGCACCTGTCACCATACCGTAATATAGCATCACTACCCCTGGTTATACTGTCTCCACCTGTCACCATACTGTATTATAGCATCACTACCCCTGGTTATACTGTCTCCTGTCACCATACCGTAATATAGCATCACTACCCTGGTTATACTGTCTGTTACTGTCTCCACCTGTCACCATACTGTATTATAGCATCACTACCCTGGTTATACTGTCTCCACCTGTCACCATACCGTAATATAGCATCACTACCCTGGTTATACTGTCTCCACCTGTCACCATACTGTATTATAGCATCACTACCCTGGTTATACGGTCTGTTACTGTCTCCACCTGTCACCATACTGTATTATAGCATCACTACCCTGGTTATACTGTCTCCACCTGTCACCATACCGTAATATAGCATCACTACCCTGGTTATACTGTCTCCACCTGTCACCATACCGTAATATAGCATCACTACCCTGGTTATACTGTCTCCACCTTTCACCATACTGTATTATAGCATCACTACCCTGGTTATACTGTCTCCACCTGTCACCATACCGTAATATAGCATCACTACCCTGGTTATACTGTCTGCTACTGTCTCCACCTGTCACCATACTGTATTATTGCATCACTACCCTGGTTATACTGTCTCCACCTGTCACCATACCGTAATATAGCATCACTACCCTGGTTATACTGTCTGTTACTGTCTCCACCTGTCACCATACTGTATTATAGCATCACTACCCTGGTTATACTGTCTCCACCTAGTCACCATACCGTAATATAGCATCACTACCCTGGTTATACTGTCTGTTACTGTCTCCACCTGTCACCATACTGTATTATAGCATCACTACCCTGGTTATACTGTCTCCACCTGTCACCATACCGTAATATAGCATCACTACCCTGGTTATACTGTCTGTTACTGTCTCCACCTGTCACCATACTGTATTATAGCATCACTACCCTGGTTATACTGTCTCCACCTGTCACCATACCGTAATATAGCATCACTACCCTGGTTATACTGTCTGTTACTGTCTCCACCTGTCACCATACTGTATTATAGCATCACTACCCTGGTTATACTGTCTCCACCTGTCACCATACCGTAATATAGCATCACTACCCTGGTTATACTGTCTGTTACTGTCTCCACCTGTCACCATACTGTATTATAGCATCACTACCCCTGGTTATACTGTCTCCACCTGTCACCATACCGTAATATAGCATCACTACCCTGGTTATACTGTCTCCACCTGTCACCATACTGTATTATAGCATCACTACCCTGGTTATACGGTCTGTTACTGTCTCCACCTGTCACCATACTGTATTATAGCATCACTACCCTGGTTATACTGTCTCCACCTGTCACCATACCGTAATATAGCATCACTACCCTGGTTATACTGTCTCCACCTGTCACCATACCGTAATATAGCATCACTACCCTGGTTATACTGTCTCCACCTTTCACCAGACTGTATTATAGCATCACTACCCTGGTTATACTGTCTCCACCTGTCACCATACCGTAATATAGCATCACTACCCTGGTTATACTGTCTGTTACTGTCTGCACCTGTCACCATACTGTAATATAGCATCACTACCCTGGTTATACTGTCTCCACCTGTCACCATACTGTATTATAGCATCACTACCCTGGTTATACTGTCTCCACCTGTCACCATACCGTAATATAGCATCACTACCCCTGGTTATACTGTCTCCACCTGTCACCATACTGTATTATAGCATCACTACCCTGGTTATACTGTCTCCACCTGTCACCATACCGTAATATAGCACCACTACCCCTGGTTATACTGTCTCCACCTGTCACCATACTGTATTATAGCATCACGACCCTGGTTATACTGTCTCCACCTGTCACCATACTGTATTGTAGCATCACTACCCCTGGTTATACTGTCTGTTACTGTCTCCACCTGTCACCATAATGTATTATAGCATCACTACCCTGGTTATACTGTCTCCACCTGTCACCATACTGTATTGTAGCATCACTACCCTGGTTATGCTGTCTGTTACTGTCTCCACCTGTCACCATACTGTATTGTAGCATCACTACCCCTGGTTATACTGTCTCCACCTGTCACCATACTGTATTGTAGCATCACTACCCCTGGTTATACTGTCTGTTACTGTCTCCACCTGTCACCATACTGTATTATAGCATCACTACCCTGGTTATACTGTCTCCACCTGTCACCATACTGTATTGTAGCATCACTACCCTGGTTATGCTGTCTGTTACTGTCTCCACCTGTCACCATACTGTATTGTAGCATCACTACCCCTGGTTATAGTGTCTCCACCTGTCACCATACTGTATAATAGCATCACTATCCCTGGTTATACTGTCTCCACCTGTCATCATACTGTATTATAGCATCACTACCCCTGTTTATACTGTCCCTTCCTGTCACCATACTGTATAATAGCATCACTACCCTGGTTATACTGTCTCCACCTGTTACCATACTGTATAATAGCATCACTACCCTGGTTATACTGTCTCCACCTGTCACCATACTGTATTATAGCATCACTACCCCTGGTTATAGTGTCTCCACCTGTTACCATACTGTATTATAGCATCACTACCCTGGTTATACTGTCTCCACCTGTCACCATACCGTAATATAGCATCACTACCCCTGGTTATACTGTCTCCAACTGTTACCATAGGTAACAGGTCCTTTTTTTTTTTGAGAAGACTATACAACCATCAATATTAATTGTCAGATTCAACAGAAGATCCCTTCGTTTCTTGGACCTAGAATTAGCATCTCTGTTTTGTCCGAATTTAAAAGTAAAACATTTGCCGCCATCCACTTCCTTATGTCTGAAACACAGGCTTCCAGGGAGGGCAATTTTGGGGCTTCACCATGTTTCATCGAAATGTACAGCTGTGTATCGTCCGCATAGCAGTGAAAGTTAAAATGATGTTTCCGAATGACGTCACCAAGAGGTAGAATGTAGAGTGAAAACAATAGTGGTCCTAAAACGGATCCTTGAGGAACACCAAAACTTAGAGTTGATTTGTCAGAGGACAAACCATCCACAGAGACAAACTGATATCTTTCCGACAGATCTTTTCCGTGTAGACCAATTTGGGTTTCCAGTCTCTCCAAAAGAATGTGGTGATCAATGGTGTCAAAAGCAGCACTAAGTTCTAGGAGCACGAGGACAGATGCAGAGCCGTGGTCTGACGCCATTAAAAGGTCATTTACCACCTTCACAAGTGCAGTCTCAGTGCTATGATGGGGTCTAAAACCAGACTGGAGCGATTCGTATACATTGTTTGTCTTCAGGAAGGCAGTGAGTTTCTGCGTAACAGCTTTTTCAAAAAATGTTGAGAGGAATGGGAGATTTGATATAGGCCTATTAGTTTATATTTTCTGGGTCAAGGTTTGGCTTTTTCAAGAGAGGCTTTTTTACTGCCACTTTTAGTGAGTTTTGTACACATCAGGAGGACAGGGAGACGTTTATTATGTTCAACATAGGAGGGCCAAGCACAGGAAGCAGCTCTTTCAGTAGTTTAGTAGGAATAGGATCCAGTATGCAGCTTGAAGGTTTAGAGGCCATGATTACTTTCATCAATGTGTCAAGAGATATAGTATTAAAAAACGTGAGTGTCTCCTTTGATCCTAGGCCCTGGCAGTGTTGTGCAGACTCAGGACAACTGAGCTTTGGAGGAATACACAGATTTAAAGAGGAGTCCGTAATTTGCTTTTCGTCAAAGAAGTTGATGAATTTATCACTGCTGAAGTGAAAGCCATCCTCTCTTGGGGAATGCTGCTGTTTAGTTAGCTTTGCTACAATATCCAAAATAAATTTGAATTGTTCTTATTCTCCTCAATTATGTTGGAAAAATAGGATGATCGAGCAGCTCTTCAATACTGCACGGTACTGTCTTTCCAAGCTAGTCGGAAGAGTTCCAGTTTGGTGTGGCGCCATTTTCGCTCCAATATTCTGGAAGCTTGCTTCAGAGCTCGGGTATTTTCTGTGTACCAGGGAGCGAGTTTCTTGTGACAAATGTTTTTAGGGGTGTGACTGCATCTAGGGTATTACGCAATGTTAAATTTAGTTCCTCAGTTAGGTGGTTAACCGGAATTTGTCCTCTGACATCCGTGGGTAGGTGGAGGGAGTCTGGAAGGGCATCTAGAAATCTCTGGGTTGTCTGAGAATTTATAGCACGACTTTTGATGCTCCTTGGTTGGGGTCTGAGCAGATTATTTGTTGCAATTGCAAACGTAATAAGATGGTGGTCCGATAGTCCATGATTATGAGGAAAAACATTAAGATCCACAATATTTATTCCGTGGGACAAAAGTAGGTCCAGAGTATGACTGTGGCAGTGAGTAGATCCAGAGACATGTTGGACAAAACCCACTGAGTCGATGATGGCTCCAAAAGCCTTTTAGAGTGGCTGTGGACTTTTCCGTGTGAATATTATTCTATCCATGCAGCTTCTGAGCAACAAAGCATGAAATACATGAACAGCGTAGCACAATGCTTGACACAATGTCCCAACGGGCAAGTCATGTTCGAACCAGCCAGGGTTGGTTTGTTTAAGTCATGTTAGAACCAGGCAGGGCCTCCTGGCTGTCTGTTGGTCTGTTTAAGTCATGTTAGAACCAGGCAGGGCCTCCTGGCTGTCTGTTGGTCTGTTTAAGTCATGTTAGAACCAGGCAGGGCCTCCTGGCTGTCTGTTGGTCTAAGTCATTTTAGAACCAGGCAGGGCCTCCTGGCTGTCTGTTGGTCTAAGTCATTTTAGAACCAGGCAGGGCCTCCTGGCTGTCTGTTTAAGTTAGGGTTAAAAGCTGTCTGTTTGTGCCAGTGAGGGGAAGATACTGCTTCATGAATGCCAATTAGTCCCATTGGAATAGTTAAAAGGCCTGTTGAGATTTATTTACTGTGAGTTGCATAGAGTCTCAGAGATCTGGAGCCAACAGGGGCTGAGTCAGAGTGTTGAGACAGAAACTGAACATTGTGAGCAAATAGCTGTAATAATGTGGAGCTGAAAGAAGTCTCTAGTCACGAAGTAGAGAGAGAAACACCACAACTAGAGACACGGAGGGAGACACAGAGACACGAAGGGAGACACGGAGGGAGACACGGAGACACGGAGGGAGACACGGAGGGAGACACAGAGACACGAAGGGAGACACAGAGACACGAAGGGAGACACAGAGACACGAAGGGAGACACAGAGACACGGAGAGAGACACAGAGACACGAAGGGAGACACAGAGACACGAAGGGAGACACAGAGACACGGAGAGAGACACAGAGACACGAAGGGAGACACAGAGACACGAAGGGAGACACAGAGACACGAAGGGAGACACAGAGACACGGAGAGAGACACGGAGAGAGACACGGAGGGAGACACAGAGACACGAAGGGAGACACGGACGGAGACACGGAGAGAGACACGGAGGTTGACTGGGAGACACGGAAAGAGACACGGAGGTTGACAGGGAGACACGGAGAGAGACACGGAGGTTGACTGGGAGACACGGAGAGAGACACGGAGGTTGACTGGGAGACACGGAGAGAGACACGGAGAGAGACACGGAGAGAGACACGGAGAGAGACACGGAGGTTGACTGGGAGACACGGAGAGAGACACGGAGGTAGACTGGGAGACACGGAGAGAGACACGGAGGTTGACTGGGAGACACGGAGAGAGACACGGAGGTAGACTGGGAGACACGGAGAGAGACACGGAGGTTGACTGGGAACACTGAGGTAGACTGGGTGACACGGGGGGAGAGACACGGAGAGAGACCTAGATACGCAGAGAGCGGCAGCATAGTCAGTCAGGCTGCCATCAGTTAGGATCACAGATAGGATCACTAGGTACTGCATTCTATTCCAGAACTACTGCATTCTATTCCAGAACTACTGCATTCTATTCCAGAACTACTGCATTCTATTCCAGAACTACTGCATTCTGTTCCAGAACTACTGCATTCTATTCCAGAACTACTGCATTCTATTCCAGAACTACTGCATTCTATTCCAGAACTACTGCATTCTATTCCAGAACTACTGCATTCTATTCCAGAACTACTGCATTCTGTTCCAGAACTACTGCATTCTATTCCAGAACTACTGCATTCTATTCCAGAACTACTGCATTCTATTCCAGAACTACTGCATTCTATTCAGAACTACTGCATTCTATTCCAGAACTACTGCATTCTATTCCAGAACTACTGCATTCTATTCCAGAACTACTGCATTCTATTCCAGAACTACTGCATTCTATTCCAGAACTACTGCATTCTATTCCAGAACTACTGCATTCTGTTCCGGAATTCTCTATATCAGTTTGTGTCCTCAGTTTGTAAACCTGCATGATACTGTAAAATGTGGATGGCAGCTTTGCTATAGATGGCATTAACATGAATCTTTTTTCTGGGTGACCTAAATATTGACTGGCTTTCGTCAAGCTGCCCACTCAAGAAAAAGCTTCAAACTGTAACCAGTACCTGCAACCTGGTTCAGGTTATCAGTCAACCTACCAGGGTAGTTACAAACAGCACAGGAATGAAATCATCCACATGTATTGATCACATCTTTACTAATGCTGCAGAAATCTGCTCTAAAGTAGTATCCAGATCCATCAGATGTAGTGATCACATCTTTACTAATGCTGCAGAACTCTGCTCTAAAGTAGTATCCAGATCCATCAGATGTATTGATCACATCTTTACTAACGCTGCAGAACTCTGCTCTAAAGTAGTATCCAGATCCATCAGATGTAGTGATCACATCTTTACTAATGCTGCAGAACTCTGCTCTAAAGTAGTATCCAGATCCATCAGATGTAGTGATCACATCTTTACTAATGCTGCAGAACTCTGCTCTAAAGTAGTATCCAGATCCATCAGATGTAGTGATCACATCTTTACTAATGCTGCAGAACTCTGCTCTAAAGCAGTATCCAGATCCATCAGATGTAGTGATCACATCTTTACTAATGCTGCAGAACTCTGCTCTAAAGCAGTATCCAGATCCATCAGATGTAGTGATCACATCTTTACTAACGCTGCAGAACTCTGCTCTAAAGCAGTATCCAGATCCATCAGATGTAGTGATCACATCTTTACTAATGCTGCAGAACTCTGCTCTAAAGCAGTATCCAGATCCATCAGATGTAGTGATCACATCTTTACTAATGCTGCAGAACTCTGCTCTAAAGTAGTATCCAGATCCATCAGATGTATTGATCACATCTTTACTAACGCTGCAGAACTCTGCTCTAAAGTAGTATCCAGATCCATCAGATGTAGTGATCACATATAGTAGCCATAACCAGGAAAACCAACGTTCCAAAGGCTGGAACTAATATAAGAGGTCATACAATACGTTTTGTAGTGATTCTTATGTTGAAGATCTACAGTATTCAGACCACTTGACTTTTTCCCAATGTTGTTACGTTACAGGCTTATTCTAAAATGGATTGAATTGTGTTTGGGTTTTTTTCATCAATCTACACACAATTCCCCATAATGACAAAGCGAAAACAGGTATTATACATTTTTGCAAATGTAAAAAATTACCAAAGTATTCAGACCCTTTATTCAGTACTTTGTTGAAGCACCTTTGGCAACGATTACAGCCTCAAGTCTTGGGTATGACGCTACAAGCTTGGCACACCTGTATTTGGGGAGTTTCTTCCGTCCTTCTCAGCAGATCTTCTCAAGTTCTGTCAGGTTGGATGGGGAGAGTTGCTGCACAGCTATTTTCTCCAGAGATGTTCGATCGGGTTCAAGTCTGGGCTCTAGCTGGTCCACTCAAGGACATTCAGAGACTTGTCCCGAAGCCACTCCTGCGTCGTCTTGGCTGTGTGCTTAGGGTCGTTGTCCTGTTGGAAGGTGAACCTTCGCCCCAGTCTGAGGTCCTGAAAATATAGATGGCAGGAGCGTGAAATTGTAGATGGCAGGAGTGTGAATCTGTAGATGGCAGGAGTGTGAATCTGTAGATGGCAGGAGTGTGAATCTGTAGATGGCAGGAGTGTGAATCTGTAGATGGCAGGAGTGTGAATCTGTAGATGGCAGGAGTGTGAATCTGTAGATGGCAGGAGTGTGAATCTGTAGATGGCAGGAGCGTGAAACTGTAGATGGCAGGAGCGTGAATCTGTAGATGGCAGGAGCGTGAATCTGTAGATGGCAGGAGCGTGCATCTGTAGATGGCAGGAGCGTGAAACTTTGGGGATGGTGTTCTCAGGGTGATGAGAGGTGTTGGCTTTGCGCCAGACATAGCGTTTTCCTTGATGGCCAAAAAGCTCAATTTTAGTCTTATCTGACCAGAGTACCTTCTTCCATATGTTTGGGGAGTCTCCCACATGCCTTTTGGCGAACACCAAATGTGTTTTCTTTTTTTTTTCTTTAAGCAATGGCTTTTTTCTGGCCACTCTTCCATAAAGCCCAGCTCTGTGGAGTATACGGCTTAAAGTGGTCCTATGGACAGATTCTCCAATCTCTGCTGTGGAGCTTGGCAGCTCCTTCAGGGTTATCTTTGGTCTCTTTGTTGCCTCTCTGATTAATGCCCTCCATGCCTGGTCTGTGAGTTTTGGTGGGTGGCCCTCTCTTGGCAGGTTTGTTGTGGTGCCATATTCTTTCAATTTTTTAATAATGGATTTAATGGTGCTCTGTGGGATGTTCCAAGTTTCGGATATTTTTTTATAAACCAGCCCTGAAATGTCCTTCTCCACAACTTTGTCCCTGACCTGTTTGGCGAGCTCCTTGGTCTTCATGATGCCACTTGCTTGGTGGTGCCCCTTGCTTAGTGGTGTTGCAGACCCTGTGGCCTTTCAGAACAGGTGTGTGTATATATAGATACAGCTTGTACAGCTTGTATCCTCTGCTTGTCTGACCTTCCCTCTTGTTCACTGTGGAAATATTAGTTAAGCTATAACTACAATAGCTTCTAGCTATAACTACAATAGCTTCTAGCTATAACTACAATAGCTTCTAGCTATAACTACAATAGCTTCTAGCTATAACTACTATAGCTTCTAGCTATAACTACTATAGCTTCTAGCTATAACTACTATAGCTTCTAGCTATAACTACTATAGCTTCTAGCTATAACTACTATAGCTTCTAGCTATAACTACAATAGCTGTTGATCTCTGCTGTCACTGACATACAAAGGTTTCTCACACGTCTTGTGTCTGCGCTGTTCTGCAGGGGTTCAGTTCCACAGAGACGCTAGTGTGCACTGCTCGCTGATCCACTCTCAGTCCGTGCTTCAGAGGAGGAGGAAGCTGAGGAGACGGAAGACTGTCATCGGGATTCCTAGAAGTGTTCAGCAGGACCTAGGTATGTTTAACCTTAGACCTAACCTTGAACCCTACGACCTGTCCTATTTATATACCTAGGTATGACTAATTTTAGCCCTAACCTTAAACCCAAACATTTGACATTTCAGTCATTTAGCAGATGCTGTTTTCCAGAGCGACTTAGTGCATTCGTCTTAAGATAGCTACATATCACAGTCATAGTAAGTACATTTTTCCTCAAAGTAGTTATCAGCAAAGTCAGAGCTAGAAGGGCGGGGGGGGTCAAGTGCAAGTGTTGGTTCAGGATTATTATTATTTTTATTTGGATGGGTCGAGGTGAAGAGGGGAATTATTTCAGATACTGTTTGAAGAGGTAGGGTTTCAGGTGCTTTAAGAAGATGGGCAGGCTCTCTGTTGTCCTAGCTTCAGGGGGAGATGGGCAGGCTCTCTGTTGTCCTAGCTTCAGGGGGAAGATGGGCAGGCTCTCTGTTGTCCTAGCTTCAGGGGGAAACTGGTTCCACCAGTGGGATTCCAGGACAGAGAACAGCTTGGACTGGACTGAGCGGGAGCTGCCCTTCCGTAGGGGTGGGAGGACCAAGAGACCTGAGGTGGCAGAATGAAGTGCTCGGGTTGGGGTGTAGGGTTTGAGCATAGCCTGAAGGTAGGGAAGGGCAGGCCTTCCCCGGGAGGAAGAGCAGTTCCGTCTTCCTGAGCTTGAGGTGGTGGGCTGATATCAGAGCAGAGATACCTGCCAGGCACACAGAGATGCTGTCACCTGGATGTCAGAAGGGGGGAAGGAGAAAAGTAGTTGAGTGTCATCCTCATAGCAATGATAGGAGAGACCATGTGAGGATATGACGGAGCCGAGTGACTTGGTGTATAGAGGAGAGGGCCTAGAACAGAGCCCTGGGGACACCAGCAGTGACAGTATGTGAAACCGTGGATGGATGGCGGCATTCGCGCAAAACTGAAAGCATCCACCGCATATAACCATGGACAGAGATCTGGGAATATGTCTGAATATAAACAGTGTAGCTATTCCCTCCAAGGCAATCAAACAAGCAAAATGCCAGTACAAGGACAAGGTGGAGTCGCATTTCAACGGCTCAGACACGAGACGTATGTGGCAGAGACTACAAAAGGAAATTCAGCCACGTTACGGACACCGCCACACTTCCAGACAAACTAAACACCTTCGTTGCTTTGAGGATAATACAGTGCCACCGTCCGCTAACAAGGACTGCGTGGCTGGTGTGAGTAAAACATTTAAACTTGTTAACCGTTGCATGGCTGCTGGCCCAGATGGTATCCCTAGCCGCGTCCTCAAAGCATGCACAGACCAGCTGGCTGGTGTGTTTACGGACATATTCAATCGCTCCCTATCCCAGTCTGTTGTCCTCACATGCTTCAAGATGGACACCATTGTTCTTGTACCCAAGAAAGCTAAGGTAACTGAACTAAATGACTACCGCCCCGTAGCACTCACTTCTGTCTTCATGAAGTGCTTTGAGAGAGTAGTCAACAATCATATCATCTCTATCTTACCGGCCACCCTAGACCCACTTCAGTTTGCTTACCACCCCAACAGGTCCACAGATGACACAATCGCCATCACACGGCACACTGCCCTAACCCATCTGGACAAGAGGAATACCTATGTAAGAATGCTGTTCATTAACTACAGCTCAGCATTCAACACCATAGTACCATCCAAACTCATCATTAAGCTGGAGACCCTGGGTCTCAACCCGCCCTGTGCAATTGGGTCCTGGACTTTCTGACGGGCTGCCCCCAGGTGGGGAAGGTAGGAAACAACATCTCCACCCGGCTGATCCTCAACACTGGGGCCCCACAAGGGTGCGTGCTCAGCACCCTCCTGTACTCCCTGTTCACCCACGACTGCGTGGCCATGCACGCATCCAACTCAATCATCAAGTTTGCAGACAACACATTACCAACAACGACGAAACCGCCTACAAGGAGGAGGTGAGGGCACTCGGAGTGTGGCGTCAGGAAAACAACCTCTCACTCAATGTCACCAAAACAAAGGAGATGATCGTAGACTTCAGGAAACAGCAGAGGGAGCACCCCCCTATCCACCTTGAAGGGACAGCAGTGGAGAAGGTGGAAAGTTGAAGTTCCTCGGCTTACACATCATAGACAAACTGAAATGGTCCACCCACACAGACAGTGTAGTGAAGAAGGTGCAACAGCGCCTCTTCAACCTCAGGAGACTGAAGAAATTTGGCTTAAGCATTTTAGTTATAAAACGAAATCACAAAGGGCGCCTTGAATAATGACACAAAGAATAAACCGCAACATGTCAGCTTAAGCGATTTAATTCTTGAATGCATTTAACTGGTTACAAACAAAGTCTGTTCTAACAAAATGTTTTAAAGTCTCTAGTACAGCCAATTATACAAATTAGTATAGTATTTGTTGTGCTCTTTATACGGTTAGAAATGTGGCTTCATTTAACGGATTAATATTATGGTGTTTCTATTCCAAGAAAAACGACAGGCTACTGTAAAATGCAATGTGTAGGCCTTAGGGTTTCCATTAGGAAAATATGGCGCTGTGCAACGTGACCGGTCGGGAGTAGGCACAGGCTACTAAGCGACTGCAAGTGAAGAGCTAAATAGTAATTCTAACATTTCTACAGCCTAATTGGCTCACCAATACCTTTGGGTGTTTAATTAAACAACAATGTGATGCCTTCAATTGCATTAGCCTACTTTATTCCAATAGTAATTTGTTATGGATCCATCCAGATGTGGTTAGAAAACAGTGGTGGGCTGTGTGGAGCAATGGGTGAGGTGACATGCCTCGCAAACACCCATTAATACATTTAAAGTCCATAAACTAGGTGAAAGTCTATTGTCCTGCTGATAGCCCACCATGGGTGGATGGCTTCTTTTGTATTCCAAATTATTGGAAAGGCTGCTGAACCAATCCACCTGGAGCACAGCCTTGTTACCTACAGAACAATGCACTTTCACTCCATTCTGTCAGACTCTCTACCACTCCATTCTGTCAGACTCTCTACCACTCCATTCTGCCAGACTCTCTGCCACTCCATTCTGCCAGACTCTCTACCACTCCATTCTGTCAGACTCTCTACCACTCCATTCTGCCAGACGCTCTACCACTCCATTCTGTCAGACTCTCTACCACTCCATTCTGTCAGACTCTGCCACTCCATTCTGTCAGACTCTCTACCACTCCATTCTGCCTGACTCTGCCACTCCATTCTGCCTGACTCTCTACCACTCCATTCTGCCTGACTCTCTACCACTCCATTCTGTCAGACTCTCTGCCACTCCATTCTGCCTGATTCTGCCACTCCATTCTGCCTGACTCTCTACCACACCATTCTGTCAGAGTCTCTGCCACTCCATTCTGCCTGACTCTCTGCCACTCCATTCTGCCTGACTCTCTACCACTCCATTCTGCCTGACTCTCTGCCACTCCATTCTGCCTGACTCTCTACCACTCCATTCTGCCTGACTCTCTGCGACTCCATTCTGCCTGACTCTCTACCCCTCCATTCTGCCTGACTCTGCCACTCCATTCTGCCTGACTCTCTACCACTCCATTCTGCCTGACTCTCTACCACTCCATTCTGTCAGACTCTCTGCCACTCCATTCTGCCTGACTCTCTGCCACTCCATTCTGCCTGACTCTCTACCACTCCATTCTGCCTGACTCTCTACCACTCCATTCTGCCTGACTCTCTACCACTCCATTCTGTCAGACTCTCTGCCACTCCATTCTGCCTGACTCTCTGCCACTCCATTCTGCCTGACTCTCTACCACTCCATTCTGCCTGACTCTCTGCCACTCCATTCTGCCTGACTCTCTACCCCTCCATTCTGCCTGACTCTCTGCCACTCCATTCTGCCTGACTCTCTACCACTCCATTCTGCCTGACTCTCTACCACTCCATTCTGCCTGACTCTCTACCACTCCATTCTGCCTGACTCTCTACCACTCCATTCTGCCTGACTCTCTGCCACTCCATTCTGCCTGACTCTCTACCACTCCATTCTGCCTGACTCTCTACCACTCCATTCTGCCTGACTCTCTGCCACTCCATTCTGCCTGACTCTCTGCCACTCCATTCTGCCTGACTCTCTGCGACTCCATTCTGCCTGACTCTCTTCCACTCCATTCTGCCTGACTCTCTGCCACTCCATTCTGCCTGACTCTCTACCACTCCATTCTGCCTGACTCTCTACCACTCCATTCTGCCTGACTCTCTACCACTCCATTCTGTCAGACTCTCTGCCACTCCATTCTGCCTGACTCTCTACCACTCCATTCTGCCTGACTCTCTACCACTCCATTCTGCCTGACTCTCTACCACTCCATTCTGCCTGACTCTCTGCCACTCCATTCTGCCTGACTCTCTACCACTCCATTCTGCCTGACTCTCTACCACTCCATTCTGCCTGACTCTCTACCACTCCATTCTGCCTGACTCTCTACCACTCCATTCAGCCTGACTCTCTACCACTCCATTCTGCCTGACTCTCTGCCACTCCATTCTGCCTGACTCTCTGCCACTCCATTCAGCCTGACTCTCTACCACTCCATTCTGCCTGACTCTCTGCCACTCCATTCTGCCTGACTCTCTACCACTCCATTCTGCCTGACTCTCTGCCACGCCATTCTGCCTGACTCTCTACCACTCCATTCTGCCTGACTCTCTACCACTCCATTCTGCCTGACTCTCTGCCACTCCATTCTACACCTGACTCTCTGCCACTCCATTCTACACCTGACTCTCTGCCACTCCATTCTGCCTGACTCTCTGCCACTCCATTCTGCCTGACTCTCTGCCACTCCATTCTGCCTGACTCTCTGCCACTCCATTCTGCCTGACTCTCTGCCACTTCATTCTGCCTTACTCTCTGCCACTCCATTCTGCCTGACTCTCTGCCACTCCATTCTGCCTTACTCTCTACCACGCCATTCTGCCTGACTCTCTGCCACTCCATTCTGCCTGACTCTCTGCCTGACTCTCTACCACTCCATTCTGCCTGACTCTCTACCACTCCATTCTGCCTGACTCTCTGCCACTCCATTCTGCCTGACTCTCTGCCACTCCATTCTGCCTGACTCTCTGCCACTCCATTCTGCCTGACTCTCTACCACTCCATTCTGCCTGACTCTCTACCACTCCATTCTGCCTGACTCTCTGCCACTCCATTCTGCCTGACTCTCTGCCGCTCCATTCTGCCTGACTCTCTACCACTCCATTCTGCCTGACTCTCTGCCACTCCATTCTGCCTGACTCTCTACCACTCCGTTCTGCCTGACTCTCTACCACTCCATTCTGTCAGACTCTCTGCCAGTCCATTCTGCCTGACTCTCTACCACTCCATTCTGCCTGACTCTCTACCACTCCATTCTGCCTGACTCTCTACCACTCCATTCTGCCTGACTCTCTGCCACTCCATTCTGCCTGACTCTCTACCACTCCATTCTGCCTGACTCTCTACCACTCCATTCTGCCTGACTCTCTACCACTCCATTCAGCCTGACTCTCTACCACTCCATTCTGCCTGACTCTCTGCCCCTCCATTCTGCCTGACTCTCTACCACTCCATTCTGCCTGACTCTCTACCACTCCATTCTGCCTGACTCTCTGCCACTCCATTCTGCCTGACTCTCTGCCACTCCATTCTGCCTGACTCTCTGCGACTCCATTCTGCCTGACTCTCTTCCACTCCATTCTGCCTGACTCTCTGCCCACCATTCTGCCTGACTCTCTACCACTCCATTCTGCCTGACTCTCTACCACTCCATTCTGCCTGACTCTCTACCACTCCATTCTGCCTGACTCTCTGCCACTCCATTCTGCCTGACTCTCTACCACTCCATTCTGCCTGACTCTCTACCACTCCATTCTGCCTGACTCTCTACCACTCCATTCTGCCTGACTCTCTGCCACTCCATTCTGCCTGACTCTCTGCCACTTCATTCTGCCTGACTCTCTACCACTCCATTCTGCCTGACTCTCTACCACTCCATTCAGCCTGACTCTCTACCCCTCCATTCTGCCTGACTCTCTGCCACTCCATTCTGCCTGACTCTCTACCACTCCATTCTACACCTGACTCTCTGCCACTCCATTCTACACCTGACTCTCTGCCACTCCATTCTGCCTGACTCTCTGCCACTCCATTCTGCCTGACTCTCTGCCACTCCATTCTGCCTGACTCTCTGCCACTCCATTCTGCCTGACTCTCTGCCACTCCATTCTGCCTTACTCTCTGCCACTCCATTCTGCCTGACTCTCTACCACTCCATTCTGCCTGACTCTCTACCACTCCATTCAGCCTGACTCTCTACCACTCCATTCTGCCTGACTCTCTACCACTCCATTCTGCCTGACTCTCTACCACTCCATTCTGCCTGACTCTCTACCACTCCATTCTGCCTGACTCTCTGCGACTCCATTCTGCCTGACTCTCTACCCCTCCATTCTGCCTGACTCTGCCACTCCATTCTGCCTGACTCTCTACCACTCCATTCTGCCTGACTCTCTACCACTCCATTCTGTCAGACTCTCTGCCACTCCATTCTGCCTGACTCTCTGCCACTCCATTCTGCCTGACTCTCTACCACTCCATTCTGCCTGACTCTCTACCACTCCATTCTGCCTGACTCTCTACCACTCCATTCTGTCAGACTCTCTGCCACTCCATTCTGCCTGACTCTCTGCCACTCCATTCTGCCTGACTCTCTACCACTCCATTCTGCCTGACTCTCTGCCACTCCATTCTGCCTGACTCTCTACCCCTCCATTCTGCCTGACTCTCTGCCACTCCATTCTGCCTGACTCTCTACCACTCCATTCTGCCTGACTCTCTACCACTCCATTCTGCCTGACTCTCTACCACTCCATTCTGCCTGACTCTCTACCACTCCATTCTGCCTGACTCTCTGCCACTCCATTCTGCCTGACTCTCTACCACTCCATTCTGCCTGACTCTCTACCACTCCATTCTGCCTGACTCTCTGCCACTCCATTCTGCCTGACTCTCTGCCACTCCATTCTGCCTGACTCTCTGCGACTCCATTCTGCCTGACTCTCTTCCACTCCATTCTGCCTGACTCTCTGCCACTCCATTCTGCCTGACTCTCTACCACTCCATTCTGCCTGACTCTCTACCACTCCATTCTGCCTGACTCTCTACCACTCCATTCTGTCAGACTCTCTGCCACTCCATTCTGCCTGACTCTCTACCACTCCATTCTGCCTGACTCTCTACCACTCCATTCTGCCTGACTCTCTACCACTCCATTCTGCCTGACTCTCTGCCACTCCATTCTGCCTGACTCTCTACCACTCCATTCTGCCTGACTCTCTACCACTCCATTCTGCCTGACTCTCTACCACTCCATTCTGCCTGACTCTCTACCACTCCATTCAGCCTGACTCTCTACCACTCCATTCTGCCTGACTCTCTGCCACTCCATTCTGCCTGACTCTCTGCCACTCCATTCAGCCTGACTCTCTACCACTCCATTCTGCCTGACTCTCTGCCACTCCATTCTGCCTGACTCTCTACCCCTCCATTCTGCCTGACTCTCTGCCACGCCATTCTGCCTGACTCTCTACCACTCCATTCTGCCTGACTCTCTGCCACTCCATTCTACACCTGACTCTCTGCCACTCCATTCTACACCTGACTCTCTGCCACTCCATTCTGCCTGACTCTCTGCCACTCCATTCTGCCTGACTCTCTGCCACTCCATTCTGCCTGACTCTCTGCCACTCCATTCTGCCTGACTCTCTGCCACTTCATTCTGCCTTACTCTCTGCCACTCCATTCTGCCTGACTCTCTGCCACTCCATTCTGCCTTACTCTCTACCACGCCATTCTGCCTGACTCTCTGCCACTCCATTCTGCCTGACTCTCTGCCTGACTCTCTACCACTCCATTCTGCCTGACTCTCTACCACTCCATTCTGCCTGACTCTCTGCCACTCCATTCTGCCTGACTCTCTGCCACTCCATTCTGCCTGACTCTCTGCCACTCCATTCTGCCTGACTCTCTACCACTCCATTCTGCCTGACTCTCTACCACTCCATTCTGCCTGACTCTCTGCCACTCCATTCTGCCTGACTCTCTGCCGCTCCATTCTGCCTGACTCTCTACCACTCCATTCTGCCTGACTCTCTGCCACTCCATTCTGCCTGACTCTCTACCACTCCGTTCTGCCTGACTCTCTACCACTCCATTCTGTCAGACTCTCTGCCAGTCCATTCTGCCTGACTCTCTACCACTCCATTCTGCCTGACTCTCTACCACTCCATTCTGCCTGACTCTCTACCACTCCATTCTGCCTGACTCTCTGCCACTCCATTCTGCCTGACTCTCTACCACTCCATTCTGCCTGACTCTCTACCACTCCATTCTGCCTGACTCTCTACCACTCCATTCAGCCTGACTCTCTACCACTCCATTCTGCCTGACTCTCTGCCCCTCCATTCTGCCTGACTCTCTACCACTCCATTCTGCCTGACTCTCTACCACTCCATTCTGCCTGACTCTCTGCGACTCCATTCTGCCTGACTCTCTGCCACTCCATTCTGCCTGACTCTCTGCGACTCCATTCTGCCTGACTCTCTTCCACTCCATTCTGCCTGACTCTCTGCCCACCATTCTGCCTGACTCTCTACCACTCCATTCTGCCTGACTCTCTACCACTCCATTCTGCCTGACTCTCTACCACTCCATTCTGCCTGACTCTCTGCCACTCCATTCTGCCTGACTCTCTACCACTCCATTCTGCCTGACTCTCTACCACTCCATTCTGCCTGACTCTCTACCACTCCATTCTGCCTGACTCTCTGCCACTCCATTCTGCCTGACTCTCTGCCACTCCATTCTGCCTGACTCTCTACCACTCCATTCTGCCTGACTCTCTACCACTCCATTCAGCCTGACTCTCTACCCCTCCATTCTGCCTGACTCTCTGCCACTCCATTCTGCCTGACTCTCTACCACTCCATTCTACACCTGACTCTCTGCCACTCCATTCTACACCTGACTCTCTGCCACTCCATTCTGCCTGACTCTCTGCCACTCCATTCTGCCTGACTCTCTGCCACTCCATTCTGCCTGACTCTCTGCCACTCCATTCTGCCTGACTCTCTGCCACTCCATTCTGCCTTACTCTCTGCCACTCCATTCTGCCTGACTCTCTACCACTCCATTCTGCCTGACTCTCTACCACTCCATTCAGCCTGACTCTCTACCACTCCATTCTGCCTGACTCTCTGCCCCTCCATTCTGCCTGACTCTCTACCACTCCATTCTGCCTGACTCTCTACCACTCCATTCTGCCTGACTCTCTGCCACTCCATTCTGCCTGACTCTCTGCCACTCCATTCTGCCTGACTCTCTGCGACTCCATTCTGCCTGACTCTCTTCCACTCCATTCTGCCTGACTCTCTGCCCACCATTCTGCCTGACTCTCTACCACTCCATTCTGCCTGACTCTCTACCACTCCATTCTGCCTGACTCTCTACCACTCCATTCTGTCAGACTCTCTGCCACTCCATTCTGCCGGACTCTCTACCACTCCATTCTGCCTGACTCTCTACCACTCCATTCTGCCTGACTCTCTACCACTCCATTCTGCCTGACTCTCTGCCACTCCATTCTGCCTGACTCTCTGCCACTCCATTCTGCCTGACTCTCTACCACTCCATTCTGCCTGACTCTCTACCACTCCATTCTGCCTGACTCTCTACCACTCCATTCTGCCTGACTCTCTACCACTCCATTCAGCCTGACTCTCTACCCCTCCATTCTGCCTGACTCTCTGCCACTCCATTCTGCCTGACTCTCTACCACTCCATTCTACACCTGACTCTCTGCCACTCCATTCTGCCTGACTCTCTACCCCTCCATTCTGCCTGACTCTCTACCCCTCCATTCTGCCTGACTCTGCCACTCCATTCTGCCTGACTCTCTACCACTCCATTCTGCCTGACTCTCTACCACTCCATTCTGTCAGACTCTCTGCCACTCCATTCTGCCTGACTCTCTGCCACTCCATTCTGCCTGACTCTCTACCACTCCATTCTGCCTGACTCTCTACCACTCCATTCTGCCTGACTCTCTACCACTCCATTCAGCCTGACTCTCTACCACTCCATTCTGCCTGACTCTCTGCCACTCCATTCTGCCTGACTCTCTACCACTCCATTCTGCCTGACTCTCTACCACTCCATTCTGCCTGACTCTCTGCCACTCCATTCTACACCTGACTCTCTGCCACTCCATTCTACACCTGACTCTCTGCCACTCCATTCTGCCTGACTCTCTGCCACTCCATTCTGCCTGACTCTCTGCCACTCCATTCTGCCTGACTCTCTGCCACTCCATTCTGCCTGACTCTCTACCACTCCATTCAGCCTGACTCTCTACCACTCCATTCTGCCTGACTCTCTGCCACTCCATTCTGCCTGACTCTCTGCCACTCCATTCAGCCTGACTCTCTACCACTCCATTCTGCCTGACTCTCTGCCACTCCATTCTGCCTGACTCTCTACCCCTCCATTCTGCCTGACTCTCTGCCACGCCATTCTGCCTGACTCTCTACCACTCCATTCTGCCTGACTCTCTACCACTCCATTCTGCCTGACTCTCTGCCACTCCATTCTACACCTGACTCTCTGCCACTCCATTCTACACCTGACTCTCTGCCACTCCATTCTGCCTGACTCTCTGCCACTCCATTCTGCCTGACTCTCTGCCACTCCATTCTGCCTGACTCTCTGCCACTCCATTCTGCCTTACTCTCTACCACTCCATTCTGCCTGACTCTCTGCCACTCCATTCTGCCTGACTCTCTACCACTCCATTCTGCCTGACTCTCTACCACTCCATTCTGCCTGACTCTCTGCCACTCCATTCTGCCTGACTCTCTGCCACTCCATTCTGCCTGACTCTCTGCCACTCCATTCTGCCTGACTCTCTACCACTCCATTCTGCCTGACTCTCTACCACTCCATTCTGCCTGACTCTCTGCCACTCCATTCTGCCTGACTCTCTGCCACTCCATTCTGCCTGACTCTCTGCCGCTCCATTCTGCCTGACTCTCTACCGCTCCATTCTGCCTGACTCTCTGCCGCTCCATTCTGCCTGACTCTCTGCCACTCCATTCTGCCTGACTCTCTGCCACTCCATTCTGCCTGACTCTCTACCACTCCGTTCTGCCTGACTCTCTACCACTCCATTCTGCCTGACTCTCTGCCACTCCATTCTGCCTGACTCTCTGCCACTCCATTCAGCCTGACTCTCTACCACTCCATTCTGCCTGACTCTCTGCCACTCCATTCTGCCTGACTCTCTACCCCTCCATTCTGCCTGACTCTCTGCCACGCCATTCTGCCTGACTCTCTACCACTCCATTCTGCCTGACTCTCTACCACTCCATTCTGCCTGACTCTCTGCCACTCCATTCTACACCTGACTCTCTGCCACTCCATTCTACACCTGACTCTCTGCCACTCCATTCTGCCTGACTCTCTGCCACTCCATTCTGCCTGACTCTCTGCCACTCCATTCTGCCTGACTCTCTGCCACTCCATTCTGCCTGACTCTCTGCCACTTCATTCTGCCTTACTCTCTGCCACTCCATTCTGCCTGACTCTCTGCCACTCCATTCTGCCTTACTCTCTACCACTCCATTCTGCCTGACTCTCTGCCACTCCATTCTGCCTGACTCTCTACCACTCCATTCTGCCTGACTCTCTACCACTCCATTCTGCCTGACTCTCTGCCACTCCATTCTGCCTGACTCTCTGCCACTCCATTCTGCCTGACTCTCTGCCACTCCATTCTGCCTGACTCTCTACCACTCCATTCTGCCTGACTCTCTACCGCTCCATTCTGCCTGACTCTCTGCCACTCCATTCTGCCTGACTCTCTGCCGCTCCATTCTGCCTGACTCTCTACCACTCCATTCTGCCTGACTCTCTGCCACTCCATTCTGCCTGACTCTCTACCACTCCGTTCTGCCTGACTCTCTACCACTCCATTCTGTCAGACTCTCTGCCAGTCCATTCTGCCTGACTCTCTACCACTCCATTCTGCCTGACTCTCTGCCACTCCATTCTGCCTGACTCTCTGCGACTCCATTCTGCCTGACTCTCTTCCACTCCATTCTGCCTGACTCTCTGCCCACCATTCTGCCTGACTCTCTACCACTCCATTCTGCCTGACTCTCTACCACTCCATTCTGCCTGACTCTCTACCACTCCATTCTGTCAGACTCTCTGCCACTCCATTCTGCCTGACTCTCTACCACTCCATTCTGCCTGACTCTCTACCACTCCATTCTGCCTGACTCTCTACCACTCCATTCTGCCTGACTCTCTGCCACTCCATTCTGCCTGACTCTCTGCCACTCCATTCTGCCTGACTCTCTACCACTCCATTCTGCCTGACTCTCTACCACTCCATTCTGCCTGACTCTCTACCACTCCATTCTGCCTGACTCTCTACCACTCCATTCAGCCTGACTCTCTACCCCTCCATTCTGCCTGACTCTCTGCCACTCCATTCTGCCTGACTCTCTACCACTCCATTCTACACCTGACTCTCTGCCACTCCATTCTACACCTGACTCTCTGCCACTCCATTCTGCCTGACTCTCTGCCACTCCATTCTGCCTGACTCTCTGCCACTCCATTCTGCCTGACTCTCTGCCACTCCATTCTGCCTGACTCTCTGCCACTCCATTCTGCCTTACTCTCTGCCACTCCATTCTGCCTGACTCTCTACCACTCCATTCTGCCTGACTCTCTACCACTCCATTCAGCCTGACTCTCTACCACTCCATTCTGCCTGACTCTCTGCCCCTCCATTCTGCCTGACTCTCTACCACTCCATTCTGCCTGACTCTCTACCACTCCATTCTGCCTGACTCTCTGCCACTCCATTCTGCCTGACTCTCTGCCACTCCATTCTGCCTGACTCTCTGCGACTCCATTCTGCCTGACTCTCTTCCACTCCATTCTGCCTGACTCTCTGCCCACCATTCTGCCTGACTCTCTACCACTCCATTCTGCCTGACTCTCTACCACTCCATTCTGCCTGACTCTCTACCACTCCATTCTGCCAGACTCTCTGCCACTCCATTCTGCCTGACTCTCTACCACTCCATTCTGCCTGACTCTCTACCACTCCATTCTGCCTGACTCTCTACCACTCCATTCTGCCTGACTCTCTGCCACTCCATTCTGCCTGACTCTCTGCCACTCCATTCTGCCTGACTCTCTACCACTCCATTCTGCCTGACTCTCTACCACTCCATTCTGCCTGACTCTCTACCACTCCATTCTGCCTGACTCTCTACCACTCCATTCAGCCTGACTCTCTACCCCTCCATTCTGCCTGACTCTCTGCCACTCCATTCTGCCTGACTCTCTACCACTCCATTCTACACCTGACTCTCTGCCACTCCATTCTACACCTGACTCTCTGCCACTCCATTCTGCCTGACTCTCTGCCACTCCATTCTGCCTGACTCTCTGCCACTCCATTCTGCCTGACTCTCTGCCACTCCATTCTGCCTGACTCTCTGCCACTCCATTCTGCCTTACTCTCTGCCACTCCATTCTGCCTGACTCTCTGCCACTCCATTCTGCCTTACTCTCTACCACTCCATTCTGCCTGACTCTCTGCCACTCCATTCTGCCTGACTCTCTGCCACTCCATTCTGCCTGACTCTCTACCACTCCATTCTGCCTGACTCTCTACCACTCCATTCTGCCTGACTCTCTGCCACTCCATTCTGCCTGACTCTCTGCCACTCCATTCTGCCTGACTCTCTGCGACTCCATTCTGCCTGACTCTCTTCCACTCCATTCTGCCTGACTCTCTACCACTCCATTCTGTCAGACTCTCTGCCACTCCATTCTGCCTGACTCTCTACCACTCCATTCTGCCTGACTCTCTACCACTCCATTCTGCCTGACTCTCTACCACTCCATTCTGCTGACTCTCTGCACTCCATTCTGCCTGACTCTCTAACTCCACTCCATTCTGCCTGACTCTCTACCACTCCATTCTGCCTGACTCTCTACCACTCCATTCAGCCTGACTCTCTACCCCTCCATTCTGCCTGACTCTCTGCCACTCCATTCTGCCTGACTCTCTACCACTCCATTCTGCCTGACTCTCTACCACTCCATTCTGCCTGACTCTCTGCCACTCCATTCTACACCTGACTCTCTGCCACTCCATTCTGCCTGACTCTCTGCCACTCCATTCTGCCTGACTCTCTGCCACTCCATTCTGCCTGACTCTCTGCCACTCCATTCTGCCTGACTCTCTGCCACTTCATTCTGCCTTACTCTCTGCCACTCCATTCTGCCTGACTCTCTGCCACTCCATTCTGCCTTACTCTCTACCACTCCATTCTGCCTGACTCTATGCCACTCCATTCTGCCTGACTCTCTGCCTGACTCTCTACCACTCCATTCTGCCTGACTCTCTACCACTCCATTCTGCCTGACTCTCTGCCACTCCATTCTGCCTGACTCTCTGCCACTCCATTCTGCCTGACTCTCTGCCACTCCATTCTGCCTGTCTCTCTACCACTCCATTCTGCCTGACTCTCTACCACTCCATTCTGCCTGACTCTCTACCACTCCATTCTGCCTGACTCTCTGCCACTCCATTCTGCCTGACTCTCTGCCACTCCATTCTGCCTGACTCTCTGCCGCTCCATTCTGCCTGACTCTCTACCGCTCCATTCTGCCTGACTCTCTGCCACTCCATTCTGCCTGACTCTCTACCACTCCATTCTGCCTGACTCTCTACCACTCCGTTCTGCCTGACTCTCTACCACTCCATTCTGTCAGACTCTCTGCCACTCCATTCTGCCTGACTCTCTACCACTCCATTCTGGCTGACTCTCTACCACTCCATTCTGCCTGACTCTCACCACTCCATTCTGCCTGACCTCTACCACTCCATTCTGCCTGACTCTCTGCCACTCCATTCTGCCTGACTCTCTGCC
>NW_024059701.1:0-32659 GCF_016432855.1 Salvelinus namaycush
ATGCAGCATCCTCTTCTACTCTCCTCTCTCCATCCTCTCCGCTTTTTCTTTCTACTCCCCTCCCTCCCTGTCTTATCTCCTCTGCTAGCTGTCATTTGCATTCCATTAAAGCTGAGAGAGAGAGAGAGAGAGAGAGAGAGAGAGAGAGAGAGAGAGAGAGAGAGAGAGAGAGAGAGAGAGAGAGAGAGAGAGAGAGAGAGAGAGAAAGAGAGAGAGAGAGAGAGAACGATGCTGGTGCCAGGATGTAAAGTTTTCATTACACTGCAGCACTATTGCATGAGCCAGTGGAAATGTCCGCTTCATTCTCTCACTCTCTTCATGTCTCTCTACTAATCTCTGTCTCTCTATCTATCTCTCACTATGTCTCTCTATCGATCTCTCTCTGTCTCTCTATCGATCTCTCTCTATGTCTCTCTATGTCTCTCTATCAATCTCTCTTTATGTCTCTATTTGGATCTCTCTCTATGTCTATCAATCTCTCTTTATGTCTCTCTTTGGATCTCTCTTTGTCTCTCTATCGATCTCTTTTCATGTCTCTCTTTGGATCTCTCTTCATGTTTATCTATCTCTGTCTATCTATCGATCTCTCTTTATGTCTATCGATTTCTCTCTGTCTCTCTATTGATCTCTCTTTATGTCTCTCTATCGATCTCTCTTCATGTCTCTCTATCGATCTCTCTTCATGTCTCTCTATCGATCTCTATGTCTCTCTATCGATCTCTATGTCTCTCTATTGATCTCTCTTCATGTCTATCGATTTCTCTCTCTACTTCTCTTGTCACCATTCTTTCACTCTCCGTCTCCACCCCTCCTGCTTTCTCTCTCTGTCTCCACCCATCCCTCTTTCTCTCTCCGTCTCCACCCCTCCCTCTCCGTCTCCACCCCTCCCTCTCCGTCTCCACCCCTCCCTCTTTCCCTCTCCGTCTCCACCCCTCCCTCTTTCTCTCTCCGTCTCCACCCCTCCCTCTTTCCCTCTCCGTCTCCAACCCTCCCTCTTTCTCTCTCCGTCTCCACCCCTCCCTCTTTCTCTCTCCGTCTCCATCCCTCCCTCTTTCCCTCTCCGTCTCCACCCCTCCCTCTTTCTCTCTCCGTCTCCATCCCTCCTTCTTTCTCTCTCCGTCTCCACCCCTCCCTCTTTCTTTCTCCGTCTCCACCCCTCCCTCTTTCTCTCTCCGTCTCCACCCCTCCCTCTTTCTCTCTCCGTCTCCATCCCTCCCTCTTTCTCTCTCCGTCTCCAACCCTCCCTCTTTCTCTCTCCGTCTCCAACCCTCCCTCTTTCTCTCTCCGTCTCCACCCCTCCCTCTTTCTCTCTCCGTCTACAACCCTCCCTCTTTCTCTCTCCGTCTCCAACCCTCCCTCTTTCTCTCGCCGTCTCCATCCCTCCCTCTTTCTCTCTCCGTCTCCAACCCTCCCTCTTTCTCTCTCCGTCTCCACCCCTCCCTCTTTCTCTCTCCGTCTCCAACCCTCCCTCTTTCTCTCTCCGTCTCCACCCCTCCTTCTTTCTCTCTCCGTCTCCATCCCTCCTTCTTTCTCTCTCCGTCTCCAACCCTCCCTCTTTCTCTCTCCGTCTCCAACCCTCCCTCTTTCTCTCTCCGTCTCCACCCCTCTTTCTTTCTCTCTCCGTCTCCATCCCTCCTTCTTTCTCTCTCCGTCTCCATCCCTCCCTCTTTCCCTCTCCGTCTCCACCCCTCCCTCTCCATCTCCACCCTTCCCTCTTTCTCTCTGCCTTTCCCTCTATCAAAAGAAAAGAAGAAACACAGAACAACACAGGGCAGATATCCTATAGATATGACAGGGAAACAACGACATGGTTGACAGCTGCCACATGGCATCTCAATCCTATTATGATGCAGTGGATTGCAATAGCGAAATGCATTAGTAACCAAAACAAAATCAGATGCAAAATGGCTACTAATAGCATTGTGATTATATACAGTGCAATCGGAAAGTATTCAGACCCCTTGAATTTTTCCACATTTTGTTAAGTTAAATCCTTTTTCTAAAATGGTTTAAATATAACATTTTACTCATCAATCAACACACAATACCCCATAGTGACAAAGCAAAAACGGGTAAAAAACTGAAATATCTTATTTACAGAAGTATTTAGACCCTTTGATATGAGACTTGAAATGGAGCTCAGGTGCATCCTGTTTCCATTGATCATCCTAGAGATGTTTCTACAACTTGACTGGAGTCCACTTGACTGGGTCTAGTAGTAGTAGCTAGGGGCTTATTTCAGACAGTCCCTGTCAGGGTCTAGTAGTAGTAGCTAGGGGCTTATTTCAGACAGTCCCTGTCAGGGTCTAGTAGTAGTAGCTGGGGCTTATTTCAGACAGTCCCTGTCAGGGTCTAGTAGTAGTAGCTGGGGCTATTCCAGCCATTCAGTCCCTGTCAGGGTCTAGTAGTAGTAGTAGTAGCTGGGGCTTATTTCAGACAGTCCCTGTCAGGGTCTAGTAGTAGTAGCTGGGGCTATTCCAGCCATTCAGTCCCTGTCAGGGTCTAGTAGTAGTAGTAGTAGTAGTAGTAGTAGTAGCTAGGGGCTTATACCCCATAAATAAATAAAAAACAGAAATACCTTATTTACATAAGTATTCAGACCCTTTGCTATGAGACTTGAAATGGAGCTCAGGTGCATCCTGTTTCCATTGATCATCCTAGAGATGTTTCTACAACTTGACTGGAGTCCACTTGACTGGGTCTAGTAGTAGTAGCTAGGGGCTTATTTCAGACAGTCCCTGTCAGGGTCTAGTAGTAGTAGCTAGGGGCTTATTTCAGACAGTCCCTGTCAGGGTCTAGTAGTAGTAGTAGTAGCTGGGGCTATTTCAGCCATCCAGTCCCTGTCAGGGTCTAGTAGTAGTAGCTGGGGCTATTCCAGCCATTCAGTCCCTGTCAGGGTCTAGTAGTAGTAGTAGTAGTAGTAGTAGTAGTAGCTAGGGGCTTATACCCCATAAATAAATAAAAAACAGAAATACCTTATTTACATAAGTATTCAGACCCTTTGCTATGAGACTTTAAATTGAGCTCATGTGCATCCTGTTTCCATTGATCATCCTTGAGATGTTTCTACAACTTGACTGGAGTCCACCTGTGGTCAATTCAATTGATTGGACATGATTTGGAAAGGCACACACACCTGTCTACGGTCCCACAGTTGACAGTGCATGTCAGAGCAAAAACCAAGGCTTGAGGTCGAAGGAATTGTCCGTAGAGCTCCAAGACAGGATTGTGTCAAGGCACATATCTGGGGAAGGGTACCTAAAAATGTCTGCTATATTGAAGGTGCCCAAGAACACAGTGGCCGCCATCATTCTTAAATGGAAGAAGTTTGGAACCACCAAGACTCTTCCTAGAGCTGCCGCCCGGCCAAACTGAGCAATCGGGGGAGAAGGGCCTTGGTCAGGGAGGTAACCAAGAACCCAGTTGTCACTCTGACAGAGCTCCAGAGTTCCTCTGTGGAGATGGGAGAAACTTCCAGAAGGACAAGCATCTCTGCAGCACCCCACCAATCAGGCCTTAATGGTAGAGTGGCCAGATGGAAGCCACTCCTCTGTAAAAGGCACATGACAGCCCGCTTGGAGTTTGCCAAAAGGCACCTAAAGGACTCTCAGACCATGAGAAACAAGATTCTCTGGTCTGATGAAACCAAGATTGAACTCGTCTGGACGAAACCTGGCACCATCCCTGAAGCATGGTGGTGAAGCATGGTGGTGGCAGCATCATGCTGTGGGGATGTTTTTCAGCGGCAGGTACTTGGAGACTAGCCAGGATCAAGGGAAAGATGAAGTACAGCTAGGTCCTTGATGAAAACCTGGAAAAAAATCATTTTTTGGTTGATTTAAAAAATATATAAATGGGCAACATTTTCTAAAAACATGTTTTTGCTTTTTCATTATTATATTATTGTGTAGATTGATGAGGGGGGAAAACAATTAAATCACTTTTAAAATAAGGCTATAAAGTAACACAATGTGGAAAAAGTCAATGGGTCTGAATACTTCCGAATTTACTGTATATACACCATATCAGCCAAGGCATTGTACAGATGCCGTATCTTAATTTGATCGTCCTGTTGTTGCAGGAATTTTTCTGCACCGCAGGAAATGCAAACTTGTAGTGTATTCTAGGTTGAAAAATGCTTCTAAAGTTTAAAGTTTCTAAAAAGACCCTAATAAAAATGGCCATAAATTAAAAACATAATACATCACATTTCCTGTTGCTGCAGGATTATTTTCCTGCTCTAGAAAACTAGCTCAAATTAAGATCCCACATCTGTATACATCTGTTATATTTCTGTTTATGTATCACTACAGTTTGTTTACAAACACTAGAATTGTTTATTTACCCTTCTCATTTCTAACCTTATCAACCAATCTGGCATCCAATCCAGGTTGCCACACTTCTTTGGCGAGAGCTGAGATTTGGGATGACGTTCATTCTTTCCTTCTGCCTGTGAGATTTGGGATGATGTTCGTTCCTTCCTTCTGCCTGCTGCACCAATATTAGTTCTATCTTGGAAGGTAGCCTGGGCGGGAACTAGCATGTGATATTCTATAAATCCTCATCCGTGCCTTGCCTCCTCTGTAACCCTGGGATACAGAACACCAGCACAGCTGAGACTCTGGATGAGTCCCAAATGGGTCCCTATTCCCTATATAGCGCACTACTTTTGGTCCAGGGCCCTATGCAGGTTGTGTGGGGCCCTATGTGCCATTTAGGACGCAGGCTCTGTCTGAGGGCAGTGCAGGCCAGAGGCAGTGGTCATGCTGATGCTGAAACTTCAAAGCAGTTTTATTATGTCATTTTTATCGGATCAGAGCAAGACGATGCTGGAGCCTTAGGAACTAGAACAAGTTTAAGTTTTAAAGTGTGACAGTGAGAAGAAGAAGAAGACGAAGAAGAACCACAACAAGTATATCTTCCCGGCAGCAACACCGGGGTTCAGCTGTATGCCCACGGTGCCACCATCAGAACAAATTGGACACATTGACCTAGGACGAGTTACTTCTGTACTTCTGTTTACCATGCTTGCCAAATATCAGAACTTAAAATCAAACTGACCATGCAATAAAATAGGCTTTGATGTATTTTGGACCATTTTCAATGAAGTTGACTACTTTAAACGTCTTTTTCTCCAGAACCGCTGGGCCATTCGGTTATTAATGTCTGCAATCGGTTATTAATCAATCATATTTAGTATATAGTTTTGTGCAGATCGGTCATTCGGTGCCAGAGGAGTAGCGCTTTGAGTGTTTTTCACAAAATTCAAAATGGCGGAAAATCTATAATAGTAAACAATTTTTTTTTTTTTTTTTTTTTTTAACTAGGCAAGTCAGTTAAGAACAAATTCTTATTTACAATGTCAGCCTACCAAAAGGCAAAAGGCTGGGATTAAAAATAAAAATATAGGACAAAGAGGCAAACTTCATGGGCTCTTGAGGCAAATCTGTTCCTTGTGAGGAACTTATGTACCAATTTTTAGGACTCTAGCCCACAAACATCAAACTGATCATGCAATATTTTTTGGCGTTTCATGTAGTTTGGAACATTTTTAATGATGTTGACTTACGTACTATTTTACAAAACTCCAGCTGAAACATTATGGCCGTTATGAGCAAATGAGCTTGCATGAATGGTTTATCATTTCCAACAGTGCCACAATGTGACCGAAATCAACAATATTTTACATGTTAGCTAGACTCATATCCTTGAGTATGTGTACCAAATGTGATCACTTTGAGTAAAATAGATCAAGAGATATAAATCTGTGCCCATTATAGTGCCACTGTGTGGTCGATATGAAGGTGCTTGTATATTTTCAGAGTCTTCGGTGTTTGGAAAATCCAAGTTTTGTTAAAATACAAAGATCTGTGACTGATTTATATGCATTTATGTGACAGACCACGCCCACGTGAATGTTTGTTGGTCAGTTGCCGCCAGCTTGTTTAATCTTGAGAATATAGGGGGCGCAGTTTCGCATTAGCATTAATTGGTCTCCAGATTAAACTGCCTAGTACTCAATTCTTGCTCGTACAATATGCATATTATTGTTATTATTGGATAGAAAACACTCTCTAGTTTCTATAATGTTTGAATTATGTCTCTGAGTGGAACAGAACTCATTCTACAGCACTTTTCCTGACAGGGAGTGAGATTTCAGAAATCTTGGCCTCTGGTCCCAGGTCAGTTTTAATGTCCCTGTAAATGCTATGAGGATACAAACACTGCCCACGCCTTCCTCTAGATGTCAGTAAGAGGTGACAATTTGAATGGAGTCGATTGCGCAATCAGGGCCTGTATAAAAGACCACAAGGCGGAAGTAGCTTTCTTTTCTTCCTGCGCCTGACGCACGATGGACGTCGGGACTGGCCTCCTTCCAAGCTTTGGTTAGGCACTTCTATATCGCCGGTCATGTTTTTACTCGTTATAGGTGTTAAAAACATCATAAGGTAGTTAATTTAAACCGTTTTATAGCAATTTATATCCGTTTAGTGCGATTTTGAGGCATTTCTTTGTGACGCACTTTGAAGCGCTGGGCACGTTTCCAGTACCGGTCGAACGTTAGTGGCCATTTCGACGGGACAAGAGGACATCTTTCGACCAAAAGACGATTAGACCCGAGAAAGGATACATTGCCCAAGATTCTGATGGAAGATCAGCTCATAGTAAGAACTATTTATGATGATAAATCGTTGTTCTGTTGAAAAATGTTAAACGCATAAGCCGCCATTTTTTTTGGGTAGCTTCGCTTTGGCGAACCCTGTATTGCACAGTAAGGATAATTTTAGAAATGTAATTCAGCAATTGCATTAAGAACTAATTTGTCTTTCGATAGCTGTCAACCCTATATTTTTTAGTAAAGTTTATGAATAGTTATTCATTAGGCTAGATCACTGTCCAAAATGGCGCCCGACATTTTCGGCCCAGGTTGGCTACTATTCTCATTGTATAACCACGTTTTTTTGTGGCTAAATATGCACATTTTCGAACAAACTCTATGTATGTTGTAATATGATGTTACAGGAGTGTCATCGGAAGAATTCTGAGAAGGTTAGTGAAAAAATTTATATATTTTGGCGATGATAACGATATCGCTCTCTTTGGCTTGAATCAATGCTCGGGTAACGTTTGCATATGTGGTATGCTAATATAACGATTTATTGTGTTTTCGCTGTAAAACACTTAGAAAATCTGAAATATTGTCTGAATTCACAAGATCTGTGTCTTTCCATTGCTATGCGCTGTGTATTTTTAAGAAATGTTTTATGATGAGTAAATTGGTAATACACGTTGCTCTCTGTAGTAATTCTAGTCGCTTTGGTGAGATTTGTGATGGTGGCTGCAATGGCAAACTATGATTTATACCTGAAATATGCACATTTTTCTAACAAAACCTATGCTATACAATAAATATGTTATCAGACTATCATCTGATGAAGTTTTTTCTTGGTTAGTGGCTATTTATATCTTTATTTGGTCGAATTGGTGATAGCACCTGATGGAGTAAGAAACTGATGGAGTTAGAAAAGTGGTGTCTTTTGCTAACGTGGTTAGCTAATAGATTTACATATTTTGTCTTCCCTGTAAAACATTTTAAAAATCTGAAATGGTGGCTTTATTCACAAGATCTGTATCTTTCATTTGGTGTCTTGGACTTGTGATTTAATGATATTTAGATGCTACTATTTAATTGTGACGCTATGCTAGCGATGCTAATCAGTGGGTGGGGGGTGGGGGGTGCTCCCGGGTCCGGGTTTCTGAGTCGCTAGAAGTTAAAGAACTAGCCTGGATTATGGTGCGTTTACAAACTTTGGTCCATATATGCCAAATATCAAGTTTTTCTAAGATCGTCAATTGGTGCTAGAGGATTTTAATTGATTTTCACAATATCCATCATGGCGAACTTTATGGGTTCTTGAGTCAAATTTGTTCCTTGGAGGGGGCCGGTGGCGCAGTGGTCTAGAGCACTGCATCGCAGTGCTAGCTGCGCCACCAGAGTCTCTGGGTTCGCGCCCAGGCTCTGTCGCAGCCGGCCGCGACCGGGAGGTCCGTTTATTGAATGGTTTATTGAACAAGCATGGGACACAGGGTTTAAACCCTTTACAATGAAGATCTGTGAAGTTAGAAAGACAGGGTCCTGAAAAAGGGACATTTCTTGTTTTGCTGAGTACATCAATAATAATAATAATAAATATAGCTGCATGCATTGCCGGTGTTCAAGATGTGGGCCCACTGTGCCACCATCAGGACACATTGGAGACATCGCCCTAGGATGAGCTACTTCTGTACTCCTTAACACGCATGGCAAATATCAGAGCTCAAAATCAACAATATCATGCAAAATGCTTTTGATGTTTTTCGGACACCTTTTTAATGATATTGATTAATTTAAATGTTTTCTTCTCCTGAACCAATGGAACACAATTTAGTAAATCTATGGATGGACGTCTTTAAACGTTTTCCAAGAGTCTAGCTAAAACAACATGGCCGCTATGAACTAACGGCCTGGCATGAATGTTTTTTTCCTGTCCAACAGTGCCACCATGCGGTTAGCTAGACTTACCTCCCTGAGCATGTGTGCCAAATTTCTTCACTCTGAGTAAAAGAGTTTAAGTGGTATAAACATGTTCCCGTTATAGTGACACCGTGTGGTCGATCTAAATGTGTATATGTTGATTCTTGACAGAGTTTGGAACATGTGTACCCATTTTCGTCACAATACGAACATCCTTGTCTGATTGTATGCATTTACTGTATGTGCTTGACCACACCCATGTGAACATTCATTTGTCAATAGTGGCCATGTTTTTTTTTGTTACTAGTGCGGTAAATATTTCAGGGCTCCTGAGTGGCACAGCGGTCTAAAGGCACTGCATCTCAGTGCTAGAGGCGTCACTACAGATCCTGGTTCGATTCCAGGCTGTATCACAACCAGCTGTGATTGGGAGTCCCAATCATCATCCAGGCCGGGGTAGGGCGTCATTGTAAATAAGAATTTGTTCTTAACTGACTTGCCTGGTTAAATAAAGATCAAGTAAAAGACCTACATGTTAAGTTTCATGCAATAGAGCATTTAAGTGATTTTCACAAAATCCTAAAAATGGTGGCAAATTCATCTTGCGGCGAATGTGTTCCTTGTGAGAGGAACCTATGAAACAATGTCATGTCTCTAGGCTACACGGGGTACGGGTCTGACCTTTCAAGGTGTGCAATTTTAATTGCTTGTTATAGCGCCACCATGTGGCCCTTGGGGCCTTTACCATATTTGCTAAGTTGCACAGTCCTGGGCCTTTTCTTCTTCGCTGCTTGAACCCCTAACAATGAACGGCAATATATACGACCAGCTTCACTGCTTAAACCCTTAATAATAATAAATATAGCTGCACGCAGCATTGCCGGGGTTCAAGCTGTGCCACCATCAGGACACATTTGACACTTCTGTACTCTTTACCATCACAAATCAACAAGATCAATATAGTTTTAAACGTTTTCTTCTCCTGAACAACTGGACCAGTCGGTATGAAATTTGATATGTAGCATCTATGAATACACCTGTTTTTTACGCAACATTTTCCCAAGACTCTAGTCCAAACAATATGGTCGCTATGAACCAATGATCTTGCATGAATGGTTTTCCTGTTAAACAGCGCCCCCAAATGCGGTCAAAAAAAACCCCAGAAACATACTCTAAATCCCTGAGCATGTGTGCCAAATTTCATCACTCTGAGTCAAACAGATCAAGAGATATAAACATGTGTCCATTATAGCGCCACCATGTGGTTGATTTAAATGTTGCCTACGTTGAGTCTTGACAGTGTTTTTTGACGATGTACATCCAGATGTGCTATGATGTGAATAACCATGACTGATTGGGTGGCAGTTAGCCTAGCGGTTAAGAGGTTGGGCAGGTCACCGAAAGATTGCCTGTTCAAATCCCAGATTCTGTCATTGTTCCCTTGAGACAGGCACTTAACCTATCGTTGCACTTTCAACATTTTCAATTGTTATAGCGCCACCATGTGGCCCAATTGGCATGGGATTGCATGATTCCTGTGTAGCTCTGTGGGTAGAGCATGCCGCTTGCAATGCCAGGGCTGTGGGTTCAATTACCCCTTGAAAATGTATGCACTCACTACTATAAGTCACTCTGGATAAATGATGTAAATGAGAGGATAAGTTGCCAAGTTGCTCTTTCCTAGGTCTTACTATCTCAAAGTTAATATTCCACGACGGAATAATAATAAGGATGAACGCCAACAAATACAACAGGGTTTCATGCTGCTGATCCCCCTAACTACAACAACAGTGTACCCGTAGTAACCACATGAGATGGAAGTCAAACTCTCTCTTTTTCTTTTTGTAATATTTATTTTTAATAAAAATGGGGTAAGCAAGCAGTTCTTGTGCCCTGTGATTTGAATACCAAAAAAATCTGTGTAAAACAGTAACATTAAACAACCTTTTTTTTATCCTATTATTTTTCTCAAAAACGTATGTTTGTTTGAGTGACATATCGAAAGATTCCAAAGAAACAAAAACAAATATGTGCCTTTAGAAAGCATTGACTTATTCCACATTCTATTACAGCCTGAATTCAACATGGATTAAATGTACAGTCCCACTCTAAAGTGCTGGAACACCTACTCATTCAAGGGTTTTTCTTCTTCTTATTTTTTTACTATTTTCTACATTGTAGAATAAAAGTGAAGACATCAAAACTATGAAATAACACATCTGGAATCATGTAGTAAACAAAAAAAATATATACATTTGCCAAGAGTGTGCAAAGCCGTCATCAAGGCAAAGAGTGGCTACTTTGAAGAAAATCTCAAATATAAAATATATTTTGATTTGTTTAACACTTTTTTTGGTTACTACATGATTCCATATGTGTTATTTCATTGTTTTTATGTCTTCGTTATTACTCGACAATGTAGAAAATAGTAAAAAATAAAATAAAAACCCTCAAATGAGTAGATGTGTCCAAACCTTTGACTGGTACTGTATATTTGTTCTTACCAATCAACACACAAAACCCCATAATGACAAAGTGAAAATATGTTTTTAGACATTTTTTAAAATATATTGAAAAGGAAATATCAAATTACACACAAGTATTCAAACCCCCTTTGCTAAGACACTCCAAATTGAGCTTTAGGTGCATTCAATTTCCTTTGATCATCCTTGAGATGTCGCTACAACTTGATTGGAGTCCAACCTGTAGCCAATTGAATTGTTCGGACATGATTTAGAAAGAAACACACCTGGCTATACAAGGTCCCACAGTTGACAGTGTATGTCAGAGCAGAAACTACATCATATATCACGAAGTCCAAGGAACTGTTCATAGATCTCCAATAGAGAATAGTGACGAGGCATATACCTGGGGAAGGGTATAAAACAATTTCTAGAATGTTGAAAAGTTTCCAAGAGCACAGTGGTCTGCATCATTGGGAAAGGAACAAAAATATGGAACTACCCAGACCCTGCCTAGAACTGGCTGTCTGACCAAACTAAACAACCAGGCAAGAAGTTCCTTGGCCAGGGAGGTGAACAAGAACCCATTGAACCACTCTGACAGAACTACAGAGTTTCCTTGGCTGAGATGGGAGAACCTACCAGAAGGACATCACTTCACCAGTCTGGGCTTTATGGGAGAGACGGAAGCCACTCCTGAGAAAAAAGGCACATGACTGCACGCCTGGAGTTAATTTGCAAAAAGGAAACCTGAAAGACTCTGGCAAAAGAGTATGTGGTCTGATGAGACAAAAATGTAACTCTGTGGCCTGAATGCAAAGCGGTATGTCTGGAGAAAACCAGGCACAGCTCATCACCCATCTAACACCATCCCTACCGTGAAGCATGGTGGTGGCAGCGTCATGCTATGGAGATGCTTTTCAGTGGCAGGGACTGGGAAACTGGTAAGGATCGAGGGAACAATGAATGGAGCCAAATACACAAACTCTTGAAGAGATCCTGCTTCAGAGTGTAAACGACCTTAGACTGGGGGCAAAGATTTACATTCCAAAAGGACATTGACCCCAAGCAGACAGCCAAAGCAACACTGGAATGGTTTCAACACTGGAAAGTCCTTGAGTGGCCCAGCCAAAGCCCAGACTTTAATCTAATAGACAATCTGTGGAAAGACTTGAAGATTGCTGTTCACCTCCACTCCCAATCTAACTTAACAGAGCTTGAGAAAATCTTCAAGGAAGTAAATCCCCAAATCCAGATGTACAAAGCTGATACAGACATACCCAAGACGACTCAAAGCTGATACAGACATACCCAGGACGACTCAAAGCGGATACAGACATACCCAAGATGACTCAAAGCTGATAAAGACATACCCAAGACGACTCAAAGCTGATACAGACATACCCAAGACGACTCAACGCTGATACAGACATACCCAAGACGACTCAAAGCTGATACAGACATACCCAAGATGACTCAAAGCTGATACAGACATACCCAAGACGACTCAAAGCTGATACAGACATACCCAAGATGACTCAAAGCTGATACAGACATACCCAAGATGACTCAAAGCTGATACAGACATACCCAAGACGACTCAAAGCTGATACAGACATACCCAAGATGACTCAAAGCGGATACAGACATACCCAAGATGACTCAAAGCTGATACAGACATACCCAAGACGACTCAAAGCTGATACAGATATAACCAAGACGACTCAAAGCTGATACAGACATACCCAAGATGACTCAAAGCTGATACAGACATACCCAAGACGACTCAAAGCTGATACAGACATACCCAAGATGACTCAAAGCTGATACAGACATACCCAAGACGACTCAAAGCTGATACAGATATAACCAAGACGAATCAAAGCTGATACAGACATACCCAAGATTACTCAAAGCTGATACAGACATACCCAAGACGACTCAAAGCTGATACAGACATACCCAAGACGACTCAAAGCTGATACAGACATACCCAAGACGACTCAAAGCTGATACAGACATACCCAAGACGACTCAAAGCTGATACAGACTTACCCAAGACGACTCAAAGCTGATACAGACATACCCAAGACGACTCACAGCTGATACAGACATACCCAAGACGACTCACAGCTGATACAGACATACCCAAGACGACTCAAAGCTGATACAGACATACCCAAGATGACTCAAAGCTGATACAGACATACCCAAGACGACTCAAAGCTGATTCAGACATACCCAAGACGACTCAAAGCTGATACAGACATACCCAAGACGACTCAAAGCTGATACAGACATACCCAAGGCGACTCAAAGCTGATACAGACATACCCAAGACGACTCAAAGCTGATACAGACATACCCAATACGACTCAAAGCTGATACAGACATACCCAAGACGACTCAAAGCTAATTCAGACATACCCAAGACGACTCAAAGCTGATACAGACATACCCAAGACGACTCAAAGCTGATACAGACATACCCAAGATGACTCAAAGCTGATACAGACATACCTAAGACGACTCAAAGCTGATACAGACATACCCAAGATGACTCAAAGCTGATACAGACATACCTAAGACGACTCAAAGCTGATACAGACATACCCAAGACGACTCAAAGCTGATCCAGACATACCCAAGATGACTCAAAGCTGATACAGACATACCCAAGACGACTCAAAGCTGTAATCGCCACAAAAGGTGCTTCTACAAAGTATTGACTCGGGGGTGTGAATACTTATGTCAATTAGGTAGTTCTGTATTTCATTTTCAATACACTTTGCAAACATTTCTAAAAACATGTTTTGACTTTGTCATTATGAGGTATTGTGTGTAGATGGGTGAGAAAACAATTGGGGGTATGAGTACTTTCTGAAGGCACTGCATATTTGTTTGTCTCATATGGCACGGTATTCCCAACATAGATTCACCAGAGATCAATGGGTAGGGCACTACTTTTCACCAGAGATCAATGGGTAGGGCACTACTTTTCACCAGAGACCAATGGGTAGGGCACTACTTTTCACCAGAGACCAATGGGTAGGGCACTACTTTTCACCAGAGATCAATAGGTAGGGCACTATTTTCCACCAGAGACCAATGGGTAGGGCACTACTTTTCACCAGAGACCAATGGGTAGGGCACTACTTTTCACCAGAGATCAATAGGTAGGGCACTATTTTCCACCAGAGACCAATGGGTAGGGCACTACTTTTCACCAGAGACCAATGGGTAGGGCACTACTTTTCACCAGAGACCAATGGGTAGGGCACTACTTTTCACCAGAGACCAACGGGTAGGGCACTACTTTTCACCAGAGACCAATGGGTAGGGCACTACTTTTCACCAGAGACCAATGGGTAGGGCACTACTTTTCACCAGAGACCAATGGGTAGGGCACTACTTTTCACCAGAGACCAATGGGTAGGGCACTACTTTTCACCAGAGACCAATGGGTAGGGCACTACTTTTCACCAGAGACCAATGGGTAGGGCACTACTTTTCACCAGAGACCAATGGGTAGGGCACTACTTTTCACCAGAGACCAATGGGTAGGGCACTACTTTTCACCAGAGACCAATGGGTAGGGCACTACTTTTCACCAGAGACCAATGGGTAGGACACTACTTTTCACCAGAGACCAATGGGTAGGGCACTACTTTTCACCAGAGACCAATGGGTAGTGCACTATTTAGCAAATAGGGTTCAGTTTAGGATGCGTACTTTGTCCTTTTCACACTTCATCTATAAAGAAATAAGACCACAAAACATTTCTACTAGGATGTAAACATATACATCAATCTCCAGTGTTAAAACAAGCTGTTAAAATAACGCCACACATTGTTTAAGTTGCAGAAACGTCAGTGAAGATGACAGAGAGAGTAGAGACCACAGATACCAGAGAGACAGAGAGAGTAGAGACCACAGATACCAGAGAGACAGAGAGAGTAGAGACCACAGATAACAGAGAGGTGATAGAGAGTAGAGACCACAGATACCAGAGAGGTGATAGAGAGAGTAGAGACCACAGATACCAGAGAGGTGATAGAGAGAGTAGAGACCACAGATACCAGAGAGGTGATAGAGAGAGTAGAGACCACAGATACCAGAGAGGTGATAGAGAGTAGAGACCACAGATACCAGAGAGGTGATAGAGAGAGTAGAGACCACAGATAACAGAGAGGTGATAGAGAGTAGAGACCACAGATAACAGAGAGACAGAGAGAGTAGAGACCACAGATACCAGAGAGGTGATAGAGAGAGTAGAGACCACAGATACCAGAGAGGTGATAGAGAGAGTAGAGACCACAGATAACAGAGAGGTGATAGAGAGTAGAGACCACAGATAACAGAGAGGTGATAGAGAGAGTAGAGACCACAGATACCAGAGAGACAGAGAGAGTAGAGACCACAGATAACAGAGAGGTGATAGAGAGTAGAGACCACAGATACCAGAGAGGTGATAGAGAGAGTAGAGACCACAGATACCAGAGAGGTGATAGAGAGAGTAGAGACCACAGATACCAGAGAGACAGAGAGAGTAGAGACCACAGATACCAGAGAGACAGAGAGAGTAGAGACCACAGATAACAGAGAGGTGATAGAGAGTAGAGACCACAGATACCAGAGAGGTGATAGAGAGAGTAGAGACCACAGATACCAGAGAGGTGATAGAGAGAGTAGAGACCACAGATACCAGAGAGGTGATAGAGAGAGTAGAGACCACAGATAACAGAGAGGTGATAGAGAGTAGAGACCACAGATAACAGAGAGACAGAGAGAGTAGAGACCACAGATAACAGAGAGGTGATAGAGAGAGTAGAGACCACAGATACCAGAGAGGTGATAGAGAGAGTAGAGACCACAGATAACAGAGAGGTGATAGAGAGAGTAGAGACCACAGATAACAGAGAGGTGATAGAGAGTAGAGACCACAGATAACAGAGAGACAGAGAGAGTAGAGACCACAGATAACAGAGAGGTGATAGAGAGTAGAGACCACAGATACCAGAGAGACAGAGAGAGTAGAGACCACAGATACCAGAGAGACAGAGAGAGTAGAGACCACAGATAACAGAGAGGTGATAGAGAGAGTAGAGACCACAGATAACAGAGAGACAGAGAGAGTAGAGACCACAGATACCAGAGAGACAGAGAGAGTAGAGACCACAGATACCAGAGAGACAGAGAGAGTAGAGACCACAGATAACAGAGAGGTGATAGAGAGAGTAGAGACCACAGATAACAGAGAGACAGAGAGAGTAGAGACCACAGATAACAGAGTGGTGATAGAGAGTAGAGACCACAGATAACAGAGAGACAGAGAGAGTAGAGACCACAGATAACAGAGTGGTGACAGAGAGTAGAGACCACAGATACCAGAGAGACAGAGAGAGTAGAGACCACAGATACCAGAGAGACAGAGAGAGTAGAGACCACAGATAACAGAGAGGTGATAGAGAGAGTAGAGACCACAGATAACAGAGAGACAGAGAGAGTAGAGACCACAGATAACAGAGAGGTGATAGAGAGAGTAGAGACCACAGATAACAGAGAGATGATAGAGAGAGTAGAGACCACAGATAACAGAGAGACAGAGAGAGTAGAGACCACAGATAACAGAGTGGTGATAGAGAGTAGAGACCACAGATAACAGAGAGGTGACAGAGAGAGTAGAGACCACAGATAACAGAGTGGTGATAGAGAGTAGAGACCACAGATAACAGAGTGGTGACAGAGAGAGTAGAGACCACAGATACCAGAGAGACAGAGAGAGTAGAGACCACAGATAACAGAGAGGTGATAGAGAGAGTAGAGACCACAGATAACAGAGAGGTGATAGAGAGAGTAGAGACCACAGATAACAGAGAGGTGATAGAGAGAGTAGAGACCACAGATAACAGAGAGATGATAGAGAGAGTAGAGACCACAGATAACAGAGAGACAGAGAGAGTAGAGACCACAGATAACAGAGTGGTGATAGAGAGTAGAGACCACAGATAACAGAGAGGTGACAGAGAGAGTAGAGACCACAGATAACAGAGAGGTGATAGAGAGAGTAGAGACCACAGATAACAGAGAGATGATAGAGAGAGTAGAGACCACAGATAACAGAGAGACAGAGAGAGTAGAGACCACAGATAACAGAGTGGTGATAGAGAGAGTAGAGACCACAGATAACAGAGAGGTGATAGAGAGAGTAGAGACCACAGATAACAGAGAGATGATAGAGAGAGTAGAGACCACAGATAACAGAGAGACAGAGAGAGTAGAGACCACAGATAACAGAGTGGTGATAGAGAGTAGAGACCACAGATAACAGAGAGGTGACAGAGAGAGTAGAGACCACAGATAACAGAGTGGTGATAGAGAGTAGAGACCACAGATAACAGAGTGGTGACAGAGAGAGTAGAGACCACAGATACCAGAGAGACAGAGAGAGTAGAGACCACAGATAACAGAGAGGTGATAGAGAGAGTAGAGACCACAGATAACAGAGAGGTGATAGAGAGAGTAGAGACCACAGATAACAGAGAGATGATAGAGAGAGTAGAGACCACAGATAACAGAGAGACAGAGAGAGTAGAGACCACAGATAACAGAGTGGTGATAGAGAGTAGAGACCACAGATAACAGAGAGGTGACAGAGAGAGTAGAGACCACAGATAACAGAGTGGTGATAGAGAGTAGAGACCACAGATAACAGAGTGGTGACAGAGAGAGTAGAGACCACAGATACCAGAGAGACAGAGAGAGTAGAGACCACAGATAACAGAGAGGTGATAGAGAGAGTAGAGACCACAGATAACAGAGAGGTGATAGAGAGTAGAGACCACAGATAACAGAGAGGTGATAGAGAGAGTAGAGACCACAGATAACAGAGTGGTGATAGAGAGAGTAGAGACCACAGATAACAGAGTGGTGATAGAGAGAGTAGAGACCACAGATAACAGAGAGGTGATAGAGAGTAGAGACCACAGATAACAGAGTGGTGATAGAGAGTAGAGACCACAGATAACAGAGAGGTGATAGAGAGAGTAGAGACCACAGATAACAGAGAGGTGATAGAGAGTAGAGACCACAGATAACAGAGAGGTGATAGAGAGTAGAGACCACAGATAACATAGATGTGACAGAGAGAGTAGAGACCACAGATAACAGAGAGGTGATAGAGAGTAGAGACCACAGACAACAGAGTGGTGATAGAGAGTAGAGACCACAGATAGCAGAGTGGTGACAGAGAGAGTAGAGACCACAGATAACAGAGTGGTGACAGAGAGTAGAGACCACAGACAACAGAGAGATAGAGAGAGTAGAGACCACAGATAACAGAGTGGTGATAGAGAGTAGAGACCACAGATAACAGAGAGGTGATAGAGAGTAGAGACCACAGATAACAGAGTGGTGATAGAGAGTAGAGACCACAGATAACAGAGTGGTGATAGAGAGTAGAGACCACAGATAACAGAGAGGTGATAGAGAGTAGAGACCACAGATAACAGAGAGACAGAGAGAGTAGAGACCACAGATAACAGAGTGGTGATAGAGAGAGTAGAGACCACAGATAACAGAGAGGTGATAGAGAGTAGAGACCACAGATAACAGAGAGGTGATAGAGAGAGTAGAGACCACAGATAACAGAGAGACAGAGAGAGTAGAGACCACAGATAACAGAGTGGTGATAGAGAGTAGAGACCACAGATAACAGAGAGGTGACAGAGAGAGTAGAGACCACAGATAGCAGAGTGGTGATAGAGAGTAGAGACCACAGATAACAGAGAGGTGATAGAGAGAGTAGAGACCACAGATAACAGAGAGGTGATAGAGAATAGAGACCACAGATAACAGAGTGGTGATAGAGAGAGTAGAGACCACAGATAACAGAGAGGTGATAGAGAGTAGAGACCACAGATAACAGAGAGGTGATAGAGAGATTAGAGACCACAGATAACAGAGTGGTGATAGAGAGAGTAGAGACCACAGATAGCAGAGTGGTGATAGAGAGTAGAGACCACAGATAGCAGAGTGGTGATAGAGAGTAGAGACCACAGATAGCAGAGTGGTGATAGAGAATAGAGACCACAGATAGCAGAGTGGTGATAGAGAGTAGAGACCACAGATAGCAGAGTGGTGATAGAGAGAATAGAGACCACAGATAGCAGAGTGGTGATAGAGAGTAGAGACCACAGATAGCAGAGTGGTGATAGAGAGTAGAGACCACAGATAACAGAGTGGTGATAGAGAGTAGAGACCACAGATAACAGAGAGGTGATAGAGAGTAGAGACCACAGATAACAGAGAGGTGATAGAGAGTAGAGACCACAGATAACAGAGTGGTGATAGAGAGAGTAGAGACCACAGATAACAGAGTGGTGATAGAGAGAGTAGAGACCACAGATAACAGAGAGGTGATAGAGAGATTAGAGACCACAGATAACAGAGTGGTGATAGAGAGAGTAGAGACCACAGATAGCAGAGTGGTGATAGAGAGTAGAGACCACAGATAACAGAGAGGTGATAGAGAGTAGAGACCACAGATAACAGAGTGGTGATAGAGAGAGTAGAGACCACAGATAACAGAGAGGTGATAGAGAGTAGAGACCACAGATAACAGAGAGGTGATAGAGAGATTAGAGACCACAGATAACAGAGTGGTGATAGAGAGAGTAGAGACCACAGATAGCAGAGTGGTGATAGAGAGTAGAGACCACAGATAGCAGAGTGGTGATAGAGAGTAGAGACCACAGATAGCAGAGTGGTGATAGAGAATAGAGACCACAGATAGCAGAGTGGTGATAGAGAGTAGAGACCACAGATAGCAGAGTGGTGATAGAGAGTAGAGACCACAGATAACAGAGTGGTGATAGAGAGTAGAGACCACAGATAACAGAGAGGTAATAGGAAGAAACACTCCTCCAGGCACAGCGTTTAGAGAACCCTGGTGGGCCAAGCAACACTCCTCCAGGTTTTTTCCCCCCTAACAAGCACGATTCATCTGAACCAATCACAATCCTGATGATTGGTAGAATGAAGTGTGAATCAGCCAATCAAGGTCCTGATGAGCAGCAGCTGATTAGGTAAAACCAGGTGTGTTAGCGCAGGGCTGGAGAAAAAGCCTGCACTGCATGCTCTCCAGGAAGCAGACTAGTCACACCGCAGTAGACAAGACCAATTAGCAGCTAGTGGCCACAAAGAGCTGATTGGACAAGGAAGATGGGGCGGGGCGACTGTGGATGAGACCAGCTCATTCCGCCCCCTACTTAAGGCCAAAACCAGCTAGTGTCACAATCAACGAGGAGGAGAAAGAGGAGGGAGGAGAAGGAGGAAGAGGAGGGGGGGGAGAGGCAGACGGTTCTGTCTGTCTCTCTATCTATCTGGACTCTGAGCCGAACGGAGCAGAGCAGAACCGAAGAAATGACGATACGCGCATCGTCTGTCAGTTTGGATTGAATTCTAATCGCTGTGAAACGACCGAGGAGAAAGAAGAAGGCATTACTGTCACTGACACTGAAACTAACTCGGCCTGCGAGTCAGTCAGAGTTGACGATGGGGACTAAAGAGCTTTCAACCAGGGCTGGAGCACAGTGCTCCACTGCCTCTTTAAGACTAGGGAAGGGTAGAGTTACAAAAATTCACAGAATCACGGGGGTAGCCGGGAACAAATCCTCCAACCAGAGTTTCTGGAAAACCCAAGAACTTGGGGAAAGTTTATATAATTTTGCAAACCTGGGAAGGAGGTTCTCTCTATAAGTTTATAACATCTCTGGGAAGGAGGTTCTCTCTATAAGTTTATAACATCTCTGGGAAGGAGGTTCTCTCTATAAGTTTATAACATCACTGGGAAGGACGTTCTCTCTATAAGTTTATAACATCCCTGTGGAGGAGGTTCTCTCTATAAGTTTATAACATCCCTGTGGAGGAGGTTCTCTCTATAAGTTTATAACATCCCTGGGGAGGAGGTTCTCTCTATAAGTTTATAACATCACTGGGGAGGAGGTTCTCTCTATAAGTGTATAACATCCCTAGGAGGTTCTCTCTATAAGTTTATAACATCCCTGGGGAGGAGGTTCTCTCTATAAGTGTATAACATCCCTAGGAGGTTCTCTCTATAAGTGTATAACATCCCTAGGAGGTTCTCTCTATAAGTGTATAACATCCCTAGGAGGTTCTCTCTATAAGTTTATAACATCCCTGGGAAGGAGGTTCTCTCTATAAGTTTATAAAAATATGTGGAAGGAGGTTCTCTCTATAAGTTTATAAAATCTGTGGAAGGAGGTTCTCTCTAGAAGTTTATAACAACCCTGGGAAGGAGATTCTCTCTATACGTTTATAACATCCCTAGAAGGAGGTTCTCTCTATAAGTTTATAACATCCCTGGGGAGGAGGTTCTCTCTATAAGTTTATAACATCACTGGGAAGGAGATTCTCTCTATAAGTTTATAACATCACTGGGAAGGACGTTCTCTCTATAAGTTTATAACATCCCTGGGGAGGAGGTTCTCTCTATAAGTTTATAACATCACTGGGAAGGAGGTTCTCTCTATAAGTTTATAACATCCCTGGGAAGGAGGTTCTCTCTATAAGTTTATAAAAGTCTGTGGAAGGAGGTTCTCTCTATAAGTTTATAAAATCTGTGGAAGGAGGTTCTCTCTATAAGTTTATAAAATCTGTGGAAGGAGGTTCTCTCTATAAATGTATAACATCCCTGGGAAGGAGGTTCTCTCTATAAGTTTATAACATCCCTGGGGAGGAGATTCTCTCTATAAATTTAGAACATCCCTGGGAAGGAGGTTCTCTCTATAAGTTTATAACATCCCTGGGGAGGAGGTTCTCTCTATAAATGTATAACATCCCTGGGGAGGAGGTTCTCTCTATAAATGTATAACATCCCTGGGGAGGAGGTTCTCTCTATAAATGTATAACATCCCTGGGGAGGAGGTTCTCTCTATTAGTTTATAACATCCCTGGGAAGGAGGTTCTCTCTAAACACACAATACACTTCAGCATGGTCCCAGCAGTCCTGCTGTACACTGACTGGACAAAACATTAAGAACACCTGCTCTTTCCATGACATAGACCGACCATCTGAATGCAGGTGAAAGCTATGATCCCTTATTGATCTCGCTTGTTAAATCCACTTTAAGCAGTGTAGATGAAGGGGAGGAGACATGTTAAAGATTTTTAAGCCTTGAGATAATTGAGCCATGGATTGTGTATGTGTGCCATTCAGAAGGTGAATGGGCCTTTGAACGGGATGTGTTTAGTAGATGCTGCTGTGGGTTTTTCACGATCAACAGTTTCCTGTTTGTCTCAAGAATGATCCACCACCCAAAGGACATCCAGCCAACTTGACACAAATGTGGGGAAACATTGGGAGTCAACAAAGGGGACCAGCATCCCTGTGGAACGCTTTCGACACCTTGTAGAGTCCTTGACCCAAAGAATTGAGTAGGGGGGGTCATGGAAGGTGTTCTTAATGTTTTGTATACTCAGTGCATGAGTTAGATAAAGACCTAGAGTTATACAGCACATTGATAGCATCCTAAGAGTACAGTGACACGAATAACTTGGCAAGATATCGTGCCGATCTCAATCAATAAACTTGATATTCTTCTAATCGTTAAAAATTATCTCTTTAGTCATAATGTTAACGTAGATGATGTGTTAATAAAGTTTGCGCCAAAAAAAAAAAAAGAAGCATGACTAATAATTATGTGAAAACTTCTTTCTCTTTTAAAAAAAACAACAAAATAAAACAGTCCTTTATTCTCTTCTGTTTGTTGTTTGTTTGTTTGTTGTTTGGTTGTTGTTGTTTGTTTGTTTGTTTCTTGTTGTTGTTGTCTTCATTGTGGTTGTGGTTGTGGTTGTGGACAGACCGAGGCTTGGTCAGTGACTGGACTTTGAGAAGCGTTAGAAATGGGTCTCCTTCTCTGTGATGGTAGATATCTTTGCAGCTTTCTTTGACTCTTTGCTGGGCTTGGGTCTGATGGTGAAGGGGCTCATACCAGCCAGTTTACCTCTCATCACCAGATCTGGACTGGGGGTGGTCAGGAACGTCATCCTCTGTAGAGGGAGAGAGGGAGGGAGAGGCGTTATATGACTGAGATCTGGACTGGGGGTGTTCAGGAACATCATCCTCTGTAGAGGGAGAGAGGGAGGGAGAGGCGTTATATGACTGAGATCTGGACTGGGGGTGTACAGGAACATTATACTCTGTAGAGGGAGAGAGGAGGACAGGAAGAGAGGAGAGGACAGATTGGGGAGAGAAGGAGAAGGGAGATTCTCATTAGATCCTGCTGAGGTGGGGCAATGGATCTAAGGTCCGTTTTGCGTCCTCCGCCTCACATATGGTTTATATCTGAGCCCTCATTGGTAATGCTATCTGCAGTGATGTGAGTGTTACGGACGTCACACCGCTTGCTTAGCGAGTATCACTTCCTCCTTGTTCGGCTCATGCCTGTCTCGAACCGAGGACCTCTGCTTCGCTAACACACGTGGCCGCCCTCCTTGACAACGTACCAACGGGACGATCTAAAGAACACACTGTTATAAACTGTTCATGAAGTCAGTTTTGTTTACGAATTGAAGCAACAGCCACTAGTCTCTTGTATGCTCAGGTCCAACCAGCCCTCACTCACCTGCTTCTCTCAGCATCCCCTACCAGCCCTCACTCACCTGCTTCTCTCAGCATCCCCTACCATCCCTCACTCACCTGCTTCTCTCAGCATCCCCTACCAGCCCTCACTCACCTGCTTCTCTCAGCATCCCCTACCAGCCTTCACTCACCTGCTTCTCTCAGCATCCCCTACCAGCCCTCACTCACCTGCTTCTCTCAGCATCCCCTACCAGCCCTCACTCACCTGCTTCTCTCAGCATCCCCTACCATCCCTCACTCACCTGCTTCTCTCAGCATCCCCTACCAGCCCTCACTCACCTGCTTCTCTCAGCATCCCCTACCAGCCATCACTCGCCTGCTTCTCTCAGCATCCCCTACCAGCCCTCACTCGCCTGCTTCTCTCAGCATCCCCTACCAGCCATCACTCGCCTGCTTCTCTCAGCATTCCCTACCAGCCCTCACTCACCTGCTTCTCTCAGCATCCCCTACCAGCCATCACTCGCCTGCTTCTCTCAGCATCCCCTACCAGCCCTCACTCACCTGCTTCTCTCAGCATCCCCTACCAGCCCTCACTCACCTGCTTCTCTCAGCATCCCCTACCAGCCCTCACTCGCCTGCTTCTCTCAGCATCCCCTACCAGCCCTCACTCGCCTGCTTCTCTCAGCATCCCCTACCAGCCCTCACTCGCCTGCTTCTCTCAGCATCCCCTACCAGCCCTCACTCGCCTGATTCTCTCAGCATCCCCTACCAGCCCTCACTCACCTGCTTCTCTCAGCATCCCCTACCAGCCCTCACTCGCCTGCTTCTCTCAGCATCCCCTACCACCCGTTAACTCAACTGCTTCTCTCAGCATCCCCTACCAGCCGTTAACTCACCTGTTTCTCTCTGTACGCTCTTCACACACGTCTATTCCTCAGTAAGTTTAAAAAATATATAATTTAGCCGGGATGGCGAGTGGGGAATTGGCTTTGGGGGTGACCAGTGAGATATACCTCCTGGAGCTCGTACTACGGGTGGGTGCTGCTATGGTGACCAGTGAGCTGGGATAAGGCGGGGCTTTACCTAGCATAGACTTATAGACGACCTGGAGCCAGTGGGGTTAGTGACGAATATGAAGCGAGGGCCAGCCAACGAGAGCATACATGTCGCAGTGGTGGGTAGTATATGGGGCTTTGGTGACAAAACGGATGGCACTGTGATAGACTGCATCCAGTTTGCTGAGTAGTGTTGGAGGCTATTTTGTAAATAACATCACCGAAGTCAAGGATTGGTAGGATAGTCAGTTTTACGAGGGTATGTTTGGCAGCATGAGTGAAGGATGCTTTGTTGCAAAATAGGAAGCCGATTCTAGATTTAATTTTGGATTGGAGATGCTTAATGTGAGTCTGGAAGGAGAGTTTACAGTAACCAGACACCTAGGTATTTGTAGTTGTCCACATATTCTAAGTCAGAACCGTCCAGAGTAGTGATGCTGGACGGGCGGGTAGGTGCAGGCAGCGATCGGTTGAATAGCATGCATTTAGTTTTACTTGCATTTAAGAGCAGTTGGAGGCCACAGAAGGAGAGTTGTATGGCATTGCAGCTCATCTGGATGTTAGTTAACACAGTGTCCAAAGAAGGGCCAGAAGTATACAGAATGTAGGCCTAACAGAAGCCTAAACAATATCAAAAATAAATGTATTTCTGGTGCTCCTTAAATTCTGTTGGACCACGTTTTAAAAGTTGGGAGCAGTGTGTTTGTGGGAGAGACGGAGTGGTGTGTGTGTGTGTGTGTGTGTGTGTGTGTGTGTGTGTGTGTGTGTGTGTGTGTGTGTGTGTGTGTGTGTGTGTGTGTGTGTGTGTGTGTGTGTTTATGAGAGAGGAAGGGAGGGAGAGTGTGTGTGTGTTAACTGAAGAGTAGAGAAGGTTTCATGCAGTGTTGTCCCCCTGACTGACACAATGACATACACATCATCATGCATGTATTTTCCTTCCTCCCATCCCTCCAACCCAAATCACAGGTAGACCTTTGGATATGAGCAAATCCGTCAATCTATGCAGTATTCTACTATACAACAGTGTGAAGTGTGAATTCAACGTGTTGTATTGAGTAGAAATGTGAATACTGGAGAACTTTTAGAAAACGTGACCACGGATGGACTATCAGTGTGACTATCAGCGTGACTATCAGCGTGACTATCAGCGTGACTATCAGCGTGACAATCAGCGTGACTATCAGCGTGACTATCAATGTAACTATCAGCGTGACTGTCAGTGTGACTATCAGCGTGACTATCAGTGTGACTATCAGCGTGACTATCAGTGTGACTGTCAGTGTGACTGTCAGCGTGACTATCAGTGTGACTATCAGTGTGACTACCAGCGTGACTATCAATGTGACTATCAGTGTGACTATCAGTGTGACTATCCGTGTGACTATCAATGTGACTATCAGCGTGACTATCAGCGTGACTATCAGCGTGACTATCAATGTGACTATCAGCGTGACTATCAGCATGACTATCAGCATGACTATCAGCATGACTATCAGTATGACTATCAGCGTGACTATCAGCGTGACTATCAGCGTGACTATCAGTGTGACTATCTGTGTGACTATCAGCGTGACTATCAGTGTGACTATCAGCGTGACTATCAGCGTGACTATCAATGTGACTATCAGCGTGACTAGCAGTGTGACTATCAGTGTGACTATCAGTGTGACTATCAGAGTGACTATCAGCGTGACTAGCAGTGTGACTATCAATGTGACTATCAGTGTGACTATCAATGTGACTATCAATGTGACTATCAGCGTGACTAGCAGTGTGACTATCAGTGTGACTATCAGCATGACTAGCAGTGTGACTATCAGTGTGACTATCAGTGTGACTGTCAGTGTGACTATCAGTGTGACTATCAGCGTGACTATCAATGTGACTATCAGCGTGACAATCAGCGTGACTATCAGCGTGACTATCAGCGTGACTATCAATGTAACTATCAGCGTGACTGTCAGTGTGACTATCAGCGTGACTATCAGTGCGACTATCAGCGTGACTATCAGTGTGACTATCAGTGTGACTGTCAGCATGACTATCAGCGTGACTATCAGCGTGACTATCAGCGTGACTATCAGTGTGACTATCTGTGTGACTATCAGCGTGACTATCAGTGTGACTATCAGCGTGACTATCAGCGTGACTATCAATGTGACTATCAGCGTGACTAGCAGTGTGACTATCAGTGTGACTATCAGAGCGACTATCAGAGCGACTATCAGCGTGACTAGCAGTGTGACTATCAATGTGACTAGCAGTGTGACTATCAATGTGACTATCAATGTGACTATCAGCGTGACTAGCAGTGTGACTATCAGTGTGACTATCAGCATGACTAGCAGTGTGACTATCAGTGTGACTATCAGTGTGACTGTCAGTGTGACTATCAGTGTGACTATCAGCGTGACTATCAATGTGACTATCAGCGTGACTATCAGCGTGACTATCAATGTAACTATCAGCGTGACTGTCAGTGTGACTATCAGCGTGACTATCAGTGCGACTATCAGCGTGACTATCAGTGTGACTATCAGTGTGACTGTCAGCGTGACTATCAGCGTGACTATCAATGTGACTATCAGTGTGACTATCAGTGTGACTATCCGTGTGACTATCAGTGTGACTATCAATGTGACTATCAGCGTGACTATCAGCGTGACTATCAGCGTGACTATCAGCGTGACTATCAATGTGACTATCAGTGTGACTATCAGCGTGACTATCAGTGTGACTATCAGCGTGACTATCAGCGTGACTATCAATGTGACTATCAGCGTGACTAGCAGTGTGACTATCAGTGTGACTATCAGTGTGACTATCAGAGCGACTATCAATGTGACTATCAGCGTGACTAGCAGTGTGACTAGCAGTGTGACTATCAGTGTGACTATCAGTGTGACTATCAATGTGACTATCAATGTGACTATCAGCGTGACTAGCAGTGTGACTATCAGTGTGACTATCAGCATGACTAGCAGTGTGACTATCAGTGTGACTATCAGTGTGACTGTCAGTGTGACTATCAGTGTGACTATCAGCGTGACTATCAATGTGACTATCAGCGTGACTATCAGCCTGACTATCAGTGTGACTATCAATGTGACTATCAGTGTGACTATCAGCGTGACTATCAGTGTGACTATCAGCGTGACTATCAATGTAACTGTCAGCGTGACTAGCAGCGTGACTAGCAGTGTGACTGTCAGTGTGACTATCAATGTGACTATCAGCATGATTAGCAGTTTGACTATCAGCATGACTATCAGCGTGACTATCAGTGTGACTATCAGTGTGACTATCAGCGTGACTATCAGCGTGACTGTCAGGGTGACTATCAATGTGACTATCAGTGTGACTGTCAGTGTGACTATCAGCGTGACTATCAATGTGACTATCAGTGTGACTATCAGCGTGACTATCAGTGTGACTATCAGTGTGACTATCGGTGTGACTATCAGCGTGACTATCAGCGTGACTATCAGCGTGACTATCAGCGTGACTGTCAGTGTGACTATCAGCGTGACTATCAGTGTGACTATCAGTGTGACTATCAGTGTGACTATCAGCGTGACTATCAATGTGACTATCAGTGTGACTATCAGCGTGACTATCAATGTGACTATCAGTGTGACTATCAGCGTGACTATCAGTGTGACTATCGGCGTGACTATCAGCGTGACTATCAGCGTGACTATCAGCGTGACTGTCAGTGTGACTATCAATGTGACTAGCAGTGTGACTATCAGTGTGACTATCAGTGTGACTATCAATGTGACTATCAGTGTGACTATCAGTGTGACTATCAGTGTGACTATCAGCATGACTATCAGTGTGACTATCAGCGTGACTATCAGCGTGACTGTCAGGGTGACTATCAATGTGACTATCAGTGTGACTATCAATGTGACTATCAGTGTGACTATCAGCGTGACTATCAGTGTGACTATCAGTGTGACTATCGGCGTGACTATCAGCGTGACTATCAGCGTGACTATCGGCGTGACTGTCAGTGTGACTGTCAATGTGACTATCAGCGTGACTAGCAGTGTGACTATCAGTGTGACTATCAGTGTGACTATCAGCGTGACTATCAATGTGACTATCAGTGTGACTATCGGCGTGACTATCAATGTGACTATCAATGTGACTATCAGTGTGACTATCAGCGTGACTATCAATGTGACTATCAGTGTGACTATCAGCGTGACTATCAATGTGACTATCAATGTGACTATCAGCATGACTAGCAGTGTGACTGTCAGTGTGACTGTCAGTGTGACTATCAGTGTGACTATCAGTGTGACTGTCAGTGTGACTATCAGCGTGACCTCTGAGAAGGTTGATTGCGTGATTGCTTGATAGTGTATCAGTAACATTCGTTGTAGGGTTAGAGAGACCTCTGAGAAGGTTCCGGGTGTTTTCCACAGCTGTATGATGATTCCAAGGGGAATGCAGACCATGGAGGACAGGGCCATCATCCAGCCTATACCGTAGCCCCAGTCTGGGTAGATATACACGTTGTTGTACTTCAGAGGCTTGTACTTAATCAGGAAGAACAGGAAGATACCCTGGACGAGGAGAGGAGAGGAGCGGAGAGGAGAGGAGAGGAGAGGAGAGGAGAGGAGAGGAGCGGAGCGGAGAGGAGAGGAGAGGAGAGGAGAGGAGAGGAGAGGAGAGGAGAGGAGAGGAGAGGAGAGGAGAGGAGAGGGGAGTGGGGAGTGGAGAGGAGAGGAGAGGAGAGGAGAGGAGAGGAGAGGAGAGGAGAGGAGAGGAGAGGAGCGGGGAGTGGAGAGGAGAGGAGAGGAGAGGAGAGGAGAGGAAAAGAAGAAAATACATTTATTAAACACAGGGAATGAAAAAATTGAAGATGGTTGATTGGTCGATCCAGTGTTCTGAACTCACAGCACAGATGCCTGGGGTCAGCAGCATCCAGCACCATTTGATGAAGATGGCAGGCCGGTATCCAATCATATCCTCGATGTTCATATAGAACCTGTCACTACCTGGAACAGACAGACAGACAGACAGACAGACAGACAGACAGACAGACAGACAGACAGACAGACAGACAGACAGACAGACAGACAGACAGAAACAGTAAGGCTGCAAACTGATAGATATCATATGATACGTATTTTATGTCATACCTCCAAGACATGCTAACCTCTCACCATTACAATAACAGGGGAGGTTAGCATTTTATATCATACCCCCAAGACATGCTAACCTCTCACCATTACAATAACAGGGGAGGTTAGCATTTTATATCATACCACCAAGGACATGCTAACCTCTCACCATTACAATAACAGGTGAGGTTAGCATTTTATATCATACCCCCAAGACATGCTAACCTCTCACCATTACAATAACAGGTGAGGTTAGCATTTTATATCATACCCCCAAGACATGCTAACTTCTCACCATTACAATAACAGGGGAGGTTAGCATTTTATATCATATCCCCAAGACATGCTAACCTCTCACCATTACAATAACAGGGGAGGTTAGCATTTTATATCATATCCCCAAGACATGCTAACCTCTCACCATTACAATAACAGGGGAGGTTAGCATTTTATATCATACCCCCAAGACATGCTAACCTCTCACCATTACAATAACAGGGGAGGTTAGCATTTTATATCATACCCCCAAGACATGCTAACCTCTCACCATTACAATAACAGGGGAGGTTAGCATTTTATATCATACCCCCAAGACATGCTAACCTCTCACCATTATAATAACAGGGGAGGTTAGCATTTTATATCATATCCCCAAGGCATGCTAATCTCTCACCATTACAATAACAGGGGAGGTTAGCATTTTATATCATACCCCCAAGACATGCTAACCTCTCACCATTACAATAACAGGGGAGGTTAGCATTTTATATCATACCCCCAAGACATGCTAACCTCTCACCATTATAATAACAGGGGAGGTTAGTATTTTATGTCATACCTCCAAGACATGCTAACCTCTCACCATTACAATAACAGGGGAGGTTAGTATTTTATATCATATCCCCAAGACATGCTAACCTCTCACCATTACAATAACAGGGGAGGTTAGCATTTTATATCATACCCCCAAGGACATGCTAACTTCTCACCATTACAATAACAGGGGAGGTTAGCATTTCATATCATACCCCCAAGACATGCTAACCTCTCACCATTACAATAACAGGGGAGGTTAGCATTTTATATCATACCCCCAAGGACATGCTAACCTCTCACCATTACTATAACAGGGGAGGTTAGCATTTTATATCATACCCCCAAGGACATGCTAACCTCTCACCATTATAATAACAGGGGAGGTTAGCATTTTATATCATACCCCCAAGGACATGCTAACCTCTCACCATTATAATAACAGGGGAGGTTAGCATTTTATATCATACCCCCAAGACATGCTAACCTCTCACCATTACAATAACAGGGGAGATTAGCATGTTATATCATACCCCCAAGGACATGCTAACCTCTCACCATTACTATAACAGGGGAGGTTAGCATTTTATATCATACCACCAAGACATGCTAACCTCTCACCATTACAATAACAGAGCAGGTTAGCATGTTGGAGGGGGTATGATATTTGTGTGTCTGTAACTTTCTAACTCATCATTATTCATGATTCATTCAGGATTATCCATAATCATGGTAGCATCCTCATTAATTTAGAAGTGTTTAGAAACATATTCTATTGTTATTTACAATAAAAGTGAATCAAAAAGTCCTGTAATTTCTTAACGGTTCACCCAAATGAAAGTTGACAGTCTGCACTTTAACCTCATATTCATTGTCTTATTTCAAATCCAACGTGCTGGAGTACAGAGACAAAACTACAACACATTTGTCCCGATACGTTTGGATCTCACTGTAAGAGAAAGCTAGAGAGATATGACTTACTGTACATCCAGCCAATGCATATTGACGGGTTAGATTAACAAAAAATATAAACGCAACAATTTTCAAAGATTTTACTGAGTTACAGTTCATATGAGGAAATCAGTCAATTGAAATATATTCATTAGGTCCTAATCTATGGATTTCACATGACTGGGATTACAGATATGCATCTGTTGGTCACAGATATAAAAAAATATTTAAAAAAGTTATGTGCGTTTATCAGAAAACCAGTCAGTATCTGGTGTGACCACCATTTGCCTCATGCAGCGCGACACATCTCCTTCACATAGAGTTGATCAGGCTGTTGATTGTGGACTGTAGAATGTTGTCCCACCTCCTCTTCAATAGCTGTGTGAAGGTGCTGGATACTGGCGGGAACTGGAACACGCTGACGAACACGTCGATCCAGAGCATCCCAAACATGCTCAAAGAGATGTCTGGTGAGTACGCAGGCCATGGAAGAACTGGGACATCTTCAGCTTCCCGGGATTTGTGTACAGATCTTTGCGACATGAGGCGGTCCATCATCATGCTAAAACATGAGGTGATGGAGGAGGATGAATAGCGGGACAATGGGCCTCAGGATCTCGTCACGGTATCTCTCTGCATTGAAATTGCAATCGATAAAATGCAATTGTGTTTATTTCCTGTAGCTTATGCCTATCCATACCATAACACCACCGCCATCGTGGGGTACTCTGTTCACAACGTTGACATCAACAAACTGTGGTAGTGAGGCTGGTTGGACCTACTGCTAAATTCTCTAAAATGACGTTGGAGGCGGCTTATAGTAGAGAAATTAACATTAAATTATCTGGCAACAGCTCTGGTGGACATTCCTGCAATCATCATGTCAATTGCACGCTGCCTCAAAACTTGAGACATCTGTGGCATTTTGTTGTTTGACAAAACTGCACATTTTAGAGTGATCATGCTGTTCAATCAGCTTCTTGATATGTCAGATGGACGGATTATCTTGGCAAAAGAGAAATACTCACTAACAGGAATGTTAACCAAATGTGTGCACAAAATTGACAAACAAATTTTGAGACAAATAATCTTTGAGAGAAATATGCTTTTTGTGCGTATGGAAC
>NW_024059702.1:0-12500 GCF_016432855.1 Salvelinus namaycush
TTTATTCGGAAGGCCATCAACTGAACCATGGGGGCTCTCCCGATAGTTGTCAGTGCCACGGGGCGGGAGGAACATTCCGGCTGAACACCAGCACGTATGCCGGCCGCCAGGTGCCCTCCCAGGTGCATCTAATTCGGGGCTAATCTAGAGCTGGTCCCCCTAGACGGCCTGACGGTCGAATGGGTTTAGGTTCTGGAAAATGCACGCATCCGCGGAGGTCGCCGCTCGTCTGGCCGGAGGGCTTATTCGGAATGCCATCAACTTAGATGTTGGACCTGAGCGCCAAGCGTATTGTTGTCCAGAATGCCGATCCTCAGCGAGCGAGAGGGGGCCCTGTACTGTAATCCACCGTGCGGCCAGCGGGACGCCCTGAACTACCCATGGCCGGAGGTGCCACAGGGCCCAGGGCACCGCTCTTAAGGTCCAATGCCACAGCACCGCCTATAAGATCGCGAATCTAGCCTGATGGCTTATTCGGGAGGCCATCAACTGAACCGCGGGGTAACCACAACCATAACCAGACCACTCAGGGTCAGTATATGGGAAGATATTTGTGAAGACAGGGTTTGAGAAATTGTGTCTCTGGCGCCGGTGCGTTGCGGGATGAACGTCACCTCATGCATCACTGCCTGGGTGGGTCACTCCCCGCACCGGAACACCAATGTAGGGCCACTAGGTCAGACGGGTCGGCTGGATCTCGCTCGGACGGTGCGCGGCTGAAGCATATCGAAATACGGGGTGAACCGTATACGATAGGGGCTCCCCCGATAGAGGCAAATCCACATGGGGCGGGAGGAACACACCGGCTGAACACCAGCACGTATGCCGGCCGCCAGGTGCCCTCCCAGGTGGATATCGAATGCAAATCGGTCTGAAGAACATGAACTACCTGGACAACAGAGGAGAACCATGGAGACCCAACGTGAACCAAATCCGCCCACCACCAAGCTGGGACATTTGGAACAAAAGTTAGGACAAATCGGGCGCCGAAGGGTTGGAATAACACCCTAAATCGGGCGCCGAAGGGCTGGAATAACACCCTAAATCGGGCGCCGAAGGGTTGGAATAACACCCTAAATCGGGCGCCGAAGGGCTGGAATAACACCCTAAATCGGGCACCGAAGGGTTGGGAATCACCCTAAATCGGTCGCCGGAGGTAAAAGGTCCAAGGGACCATGGTTCCGAGGGTCTCACATCCCTCAAACGTGTCCGTTTCACGTTTCCTAATCGGACTGAGCAGTTTGCCACCACCGCCGATTCTCTAGGACATGGAAGTCCTGTTGTCAAAAGTCAGGTTTCTCAAATCGCGCCGGTACCTGTCTGGTCCACCCACCAGGGAGTGTGTCATCGCCGGACAGGCCGAATTATCGAAAAAAGGCGTGTCAATCGATAGATTTCAATGTGCTCCGATTTTTTGCCAAAAGTTTGTGGACACTAAAACCGTTAAAACGTTAATAACACAAAAAATACAACTCCGATCTGGTTGAGGTTTTTTTTGCACGAAAGGGTACAAATAGACGAACATTTTCATCTAATTATAACCGTTTTTCTATAAAACATTTTAATAGAAAATCGTGTTTTAATGTTTTGGGGAAAAAAATCACTTGCCTGTACAATAGATTCCTATGGTTCCGAAATTTTTTTTACAGTGGATAACTGTTGACCATCACGAGAGAGGGTATGAGCCAAAATTTGGGGCATCTAGCCCATCGGGAATTATGTTTTATCATTATTTCAAGATTTCGGGAATTGGTCGAAAAAGTGACAGAGTGCCACTGCCGTGCACCTGGTATTATTTTTGGGTTACCAGGTGCATATTTTTATAATGGTTTTAAATGATTTTAGATAGGCTACATACCTCAATACCCTATATGGAACAACCATACTACGGACCCAAGTCAGTTGGGGCCGGCCTGAGTGATTTATGAAGCTTTTAAAAAATGTCTGTACTCATCCTCCCTTCTGTGCACCTGGTATTATTTTTGGGTTACCAGGTGCTCCTATTGAAATCGAATGAGTGCACCTGGTATTATTTTTGGGTTACCAGGTGCTGCTATTGAAATCGAATGAAAATGATTTTAAATGGCCTGCAGACACCCATGCCCGCTATGGGAGCACCATACTATGGGCACAAGTCAGTGGGGGCCGGCCTGAGGGATTTATGGAGCTTTTCAAAAAAGGTCCGAAAATATTCTATGTTGAACTACTCAGGAAAAACGGCTAAGTGCCCTCTTTTGGGTTACCAGGTGCTCCTATTCTAATCGAATGAAAATGAATTTAAATGACCTGCAGACACCCATGCCCGCTATGGGAGCACCATACTATGGGCACAAGTCAGTGGGCACCGGCCTAAGGGATTTATGGAGCTTTTATATAAAATGTCTGTACTCATCCTCCCCTCCGTGCACCTGGTATTATTTTTGGGTTACCAGGTGCTCCTATTCTAATCGAATGAAAATGAATTTAAATGACCTGCAGACACCCATGCCCGCTATGGGAGCACCATACTATGGGCACAAGTCAGTGGGCACCGGCCTAAGGGATTTATGGAGCTTTTCAAAAATAAGGTCTGAATACTTTCTATGTTGAACTACTCAGGAAAAACGACAGAGTGCCCACTTTTTGGGTTACCAGGTGCCCCTATTTAAATCGAATGAAAACGAATTTAAATGACCTGCAGACACCCATGCCCGCTATGGGAGCACCATACTACGGGCACAAGTCAGTAGGCACCGGCCTAAAGGATTTATGGAGCTTTTCAAAAATGTATGTAGTCACCCGCACTACTGACACCACCTTATGTTAGTTTGGGTTACCAGGTGCCGCTATTGAAATCGAATGAAAATGACTTTTAAGGGCCTGCCCACACCCATGCCCGATATGGGAGCACCATAGTAGGGGTCCAAGTCAGTAGGCACCGGCCTAAGGGATTTATGGAGCTTTTCAAAAAAAGTCCGAAAATATTCTATGTTGAATTATTCAGGAAAAACGACAGAGTGCCCTCTTTTTGGGTTACCAGGTGCCGCTATTGAAATCGAATGAAAACGACTTTTAAGGGCCTGCCCACGCCCATGCCCGATATGGGAGCACCATAGTAGGGGTCCAAGTCAGTAGGCACCGGCCTAAGGGATTTATGGAACTTTTCAAAAAAAGTCCGAAAATATTCTATGTTGAATTATTCAGGAAAAACGACAGAGTGCCCTCTTTTTGGGTTACCAGGTGCCGCTATTGAAATCGAATGAAAACGACTTTTAAGGGCCTGCCCACGCCCATGCCCGATATGGGAGCACCATAGTAGGGGTCCAAGTCAGTAGGCACCGGCCTAAGGGATTTATGGAGCTTTTCAAAAAAAGTCCGAAAATATTCTATGTTGAATTATTCAGGAAAAACGACAGAGTGCCCTCTTTTTGGGTTACCAGGTGCCGCTATTGAAATCGAATGAAAATGACTTTTAAGGGCCTGCCCACACCCATGCCCGATATGGGAGCACCATAGTAGGGGTCCAAGTCAGTAGGCACCGGCCTAAGGGATTTATGGAGCTTTTCAAAAAAAGTCCGAAAATATTCTATGTTGAATTATTCAGGAAAAACGACAGAGTGCCCTCTTTTTGGGTTACCAGGTGCCCCTATTGAAATCGAATGAAAACGACTTTTAAGGGCCTGCCCACGCCCATGCCCGATATGGGAGCACCATAGTAGGGGTCCAAGTCAGTAGGCACCGGCCTAAGGGATTTATGGAGCTTTTCAAAAAAAGTCCGAAAATATTCTATGTTGAACTATTCAGGAAAAACGACAGAGTGCCCTCTTTTTGGGTTACCAGGTGCCGCTATTGAAATCGAATGAAAATGACTTTTAAGGGCCTGCCCACACCCATGCCCGATATGGGAGCACCATAGTAGGGGTCCAAGTCAGTAGGCACCGGCCTAAGGGATTTATGGAGCTTTTCAAAAAAAGTCCGAAAATATTCTATGTTGAACTATTCAGGAAAAACGACAGAGTGCCCTCTTTTTGGGTTACCAGGTGCCGCTATTGAAATCGAATGAAAACGACTTTTAAGGGCCTGCCCACGCCCATGCCCGATATGGGAGCACCATAGTAGGGGTCCAAGTCAGTAGGCACCGGCCTAAGGGATTTATGGAGCTTTTCAAAATTAGTCCGAAAATATTCTATGTTGAACTATTCAGGAAAAACGACAGAGTGCCCTCTTTTTGGGTTACCAGGTGCCCCTATTGAAATCGAATGAAAATGACTTTTAAGGGCCTGCCCACGCCCATGCCCGATATGGGAGCACCATAGTAGGGGTCCAAGTCAGTAGGCACCGGCCTAAGGGATTTATGGAGCTTTTCAAAAAAAGTCCGAAAATATTCTATGTTGAACTATTCAGGAAAAACGACAGAGTGCCCTCTTTTTGGGTTACCAGGTGCCCCTATTGAAATCGAATGAAAACGACTTTTAAGGGCCTGCCCACGCCCATGCCCGATATGGGAGCACCATAGTAGGGGTCCAAGTCAGTAGGCACCGGCCTAAGGGATTTATGGAGCTTTTCAAAAAAAGTCCGAAAATATTCTATGTTGAACTATTCAGGAAAAACGACAGAGTGCCCTCTTTTTGGGTTACCAGGTGCCCCTATTGAAATCGAATGAAAACGACTTTTAAGGGCCTGCCCACGCCCATGCCCGATATGGGAGCACCATAGTAGGGGTCCAAGTCAGTAGGCACCGGCCTAAGGGATTTATGGAGCTTTTCAAAATTAGTCCGAAAATATTCTATGTTGAACTATTCAGGAAAAACGGCTATGTGCCCTCTTTTTGGGTTACCAGGTGCCCCTATTGAAATCGAATGAAAACGACTTTTAAGGGCCTGCCCACGCCCATGCCCGATATGGGAGCACCATAGTAGGGGTCCAAGTCAGTAGGCACCGGCCTAAGGGATTTATGGAGCTTTTCAAAATTAGTCCGAAAATATTCTATGTTGAACTATTCAGGAAAAACGGCTATGTGCCCTCTTTTTGGGTTACCAGGTGCTGCTATTGAAATCGATCCTCACTACTGACACCACCTTATGTTAGTTTGGGTTACCAGGTGCTGCTATTGAAATCGAATGAAAATGATTTTAAATGGCCTGCAGACACCCATGCCCGCTATGGGAGCACCATACTATGGGCACAAGTCAGTGGGGGCCGGCCTGAGGGATTTATGGAGCTTTTCAAAAAAGGTCCGAAAATATTCTATGTTGAACTACTCAGGAAAAACGGCTAAGTGCCCTCTTTTGGGTTACCAGGTGCTCCTATTCTAATCGAATGAAAATGAATTTAAATGACCTGCAGACACCCATGCCCGCTATGGGAGCACCATACTATGGGCACAAGTCAGTGGGCACCGGCCTAAGGGATTTATGGAGCTTTTATATAAAATGTCTGTACTCATCCTCCCCTCCGTGCACCTGGTATTATTTTTGGGTTACCAGGTGCTCCTATTCTAATCGAATGAAAATGAATTTAAATGACCTGCAGACACCCATGCCCGCTATGGGAGCACCATACTATGGGCACAAGTCAGTGGGCACCGGCCTAAGGGATTTATGGAGCTTTTCAAAAATAAGGTCTGAATACTTTCTATGTTGAACTACTCAGGAAAAACGACAGAGTGCCCACTTTTTGGGTTACCAGGTGCCCCTATTTAAATCGAATGAAAACGAATTTAAATGACCTGCAGACACCCATGCCCGCTATGGGAGCACCATACTACGGGCACAAGTCAGTAGGCACCGGCCTAAAGGATTTATGGAGCTTTTATATAAAAGGTCTGTCCGCATCCTCACTACTGACACCACCTTATGTTAGTTTGGGTTACCAGGTGCTGCTACAGAAATCGAATGAAAATGACTTTTAAGGGCCTGCCCACACCCATGCCCGATATGGGAGCACCATACTACGGGCACAAGTCAGTGGCCACCGGCCTAAGGGATTTATGGAGCTTTTATATAAAATGTCTGTACTCATCCTCCCCTCCGTGCACCTGGTATTATTTTTGGGTTACCAGGTGCTCCCATTCTAATCGAATGAGTGCACCTGGTATTATTTTTGGGTTACTAGGTGCTCCTATTGAAATCGAATGAAAATGACACACAAAGACAAGGATTAATTGCAAAAAATATTGTATTTATTTAGAGTTATTCATGGATTGATTTGTCCCTCAATTAGTCTCCGAGCCTGGCTTGCATTATGAGGCAAATTATGGGAACGGTAGTAGCGTGCCTGCGTCTCCAGGGAGTGACACATGTGGTCAGCCACAGTTCCACGGTCTGTAAGCGACCCAAGATTAAAGTTTAATGTGGCAATGCTTCTTCGAATTGTACCAAATGTCACTTTCCTTCCAATGCCAAACTCTGCAAAAATCTTACCCACACAATCACAGAGATTACCGTATGGTTTACCAGAGCATGTGAAAAAGAAGAGTGTTGTGTCTGGGGTCATTCCACTCAGATGAGGCCTGATCCGATGGAATCGTTGAAGCCAAGTGTATTCCTCATCAGATATAACAATTCTGCACTCCCCGAAGCTGTAGTTAGTTTTGTGGCTTGCTACAGTCATTTGATAAACCCCACTTTCATTGGTTATTTCATTGAAATCACTCTCACCGAACATGGTGACTGGGGATCGTCGAGTTCCATTAAAAGTCGCCAACCGGCTGGACATGAGAGCCGCAAACCTGCGTCTGTCAGATGAGGTGGCTCGGACTTCCAGCCTGCTGAGAACAGAAGGAATAGATGCATTGCTTAGCTCCAAAAATCGTTTTAACTCCGCAGCGCTGAGCACCTCGTCCCTGCAGCGTCTGCGAAATTGTGCCATGTGCGTTGCCAGGCTCTGCCTAGAATCCCTGTCTATCTTTGCCAAGCAGAGTAACAATTTGCGAATTACACTGGCTTTAGCTTGCAGACCATTCGGCCGGAACTGAATAAGATATTTCAGGAAACTTCTAACATCTGATCGGTATAGTTTTAATGTGGATGGTGCCAAACTACGGCCTTCACATGTCCGGTACCACTCATACACACGCATGTAGTTGTCCAGAAAACACAGGCCTTCATCGGATTTGTCCTCGGACATAATGCGGAGGAATTCCCGTACTCGTGACAGACTGGTGTGACTATTGTCTATTCTTTTAACTGAAGGGTTAATACCCTTAATATAGGTAGCATATTCATTCAAAATGACATCACTCAAACCTTCAGTTGTGGACGGCACACCACCGCCGCCTCCATCACTTTCGCTATCGGTGGAAGGCGACATGACGCTGCATTGCTCCCCCGGTTCCGAGCATTGTTCACCGGTTGACTGCACCGTCGCCTGACTGGTTGACTGCACCGCTGACTGCTCACTCTCGCCACTCAGCTGCTGTTCTGCGGACAACTCACTTCCAACGCCGTTGTTAGGCTCCATACAATCCCCTGGGTAGGCCTGCTGTGTCTCAGCCGAAATCGGGCTACATTGCACGGCATGATTCCATTCCATAGATGCGTGTGTAAGTCCATGGACAGTCTTAAAATGTTTGTCTATCCGCGAAATATGCGTCTTGGTACAAAGTCCACAGTCATGTCGTTTTTGTTTGCTGTCCATAGCTAGCTTCTCTCTCCTGCCTTCCTGTGTGTATGTTTGTTAGCTTCCAACCGTCGCCTAATCAATGGCCTAATTATCACCAGGTGTGGATACAGGTGCGGCGCGAGCGGGGCACGGGCGGGGCACGGGCGGGGCAAGGGCGGGGCTGTGTCATAGCTATGCCCTGCTTAGGGCTATAGACATGAATTGTTATGCCGGAAAATAGGCACCTTGAATGGGATTCAATTCATAGAGCACTGCCCTTGGAGCCCACAGGCTCAGATGCCACATGCCACAATACCACTTCCACATACCACAATGCCACTTCCACATACCACAATGCCACTTCCACATACCACAATGCCACTTCCACATACCACAATGCCACTTACACAAGTGTCAAACGCCCCTTCACCAAGTGCCAAACGCCCCAACCCTAACCCTAACCCTAACCCTAAGAAGGTCGTAAGTTCCATCAGCAGTGCCACAGGTGCCATAGGTGCCAAACCCCTGCCTGGGTAATTTTTAAAGCTATTTAAAAAAAAAAAAATATGCCGGGCAAGAGGCACTCTGACCGGGGTAACATTAGGTGTGCACTGCCCCCCCCTGGAGCCCTGTGGCACTTGGCACTTGGCACTTGGCACTTTAAACCTTTCATAAGTGCCATAGGTGCCAGACCCCTGACTGGGTCATTTTTAAAGAATAAAGGGCTACACACATTAAATACTATGCCGGGCAAGAGGCACTCTGACCGGGGTAACATTAGGTGTGCACTGCCCCCCTGGAGCCCTGTGGCACTTGGCACTTGGCACTTGGCACTTTAAACCTTTCATAAGTGCCATAGGTGCCAGACCCCTGACTGGGTCATTTTTAAAGAATAAAGGGCTACACACATTAAATACTATGCCGGGCAAGAGGCACTCTGACCGGGGTAACATTAGGTGTGCACTGCCCCCCTGGAGCCCTGTGGCACTTGGCACTTGGCACTTGGCACTTTAAACCTTTCATAAGTGCCATAGGTGCCAGACCCCTGACTGGGTCATTTTTAAAGAATAAAGGGCTACACACATTAAATACTATGCCGGGCAAGAGGCACTCTGACCGGGGTAACATTAGGTGTGCACTGCCCCCCTGGAGCCCTGTGGCACTTGGCACTTGGCACTTGGCACTTTAAACCTTTCATAAGTGCCATAGGTGCCAGACCCCTGACTGGGTCATTTTAAATACAGGATAATAGGCTACACACATTAAATACTATGCCGGGCAAGAGGCACTCTGACCGGGGTAACATTAGGTGTGCACTGCCCCCCTGGAGCCCTGTGGCACTTGGCACTTGGCACTTGGCACTTTAAACCTTTCATAAGTGCCATAGGTGCCAGACCCCTGACTGGGTCATTTTTAAAGAATAAAGGGCTACACACATTAAATACTATGCCGGGCAAGAGGCACTCTGACCGGGGTAACATTAGGTGTGCACTGCCCCCCTGGAGCCCTGTGGCACTTGGCACTTGGCACTTGGCACTTTAAACCTTTCATAAGTGCCATAGGTGCCAGACCCCTGACTGGGTCATTTTTAAAGAATAAAGGGCTACACACATTAAATACTATGCCGGGCAAGAGGCACTCTGACCGGGGTAACATTAGGTGTGCACTGCCCCCCTGGAGCCCTGTGGCACTTGGCACTTGGCACTTGGCACTTTAAACCTTTCATAAGTGCCATAGGTGCCAGACCCCTGACTGGGTCATTTTAAATACAGGATAATAGGCTACACACATTAAATACTATGCCGGGCAAGAGGCACTCTGACCGGGGTAACATTAGGTGTGCACTGCCCCCCTGGAGCCCTGTGGCACTTGGCACTTGGCACTTGGCACTTTAAACCTTTCATAAGTGCCATAGGTGCCAGACCCCTGACTGGGTCATTTTTAAAGAATAAAGGGCTACACACATTAAATACTATGCCGGGCAAGAGGCACTCTGACCGGGGTAACATTAGGTGTGCACTGCCCCCCTGGAGCCCTGTGGCACTTGGCACTTGGCACTTGGCACTTTAAACCTTTCATAAGTGCCATAGGTGCCAGACCCCTGACTGGGTCATTTTAAATACAGGATAATAGGCTACACACATTAAATACTATGCCGGGCAAGAGGCACTCTGACCGGGGTAACATTAGGTGTGCACTGCCCCCCTGGAGCCCTGTGGCACTTGGCACTTGGCACTTGGCACTTTAAACCTTTCATAAGTGCCATAGGTGCCAGACCCCTGACTGGGTCATTTTTAAAGAATAAAGGGCTACACACATTAAATACTATGCCGGGCAAGAGGCACTCTGACCGGGGTAACATTAGGTGTGCACTGCCCCCCTGGAGCCCTGTGGCACTTGGCACTTGGCACTTGGCACTTTAAACCTTTCATAAGTGCCATAGGTGCCAGACCCCTGACTGGGTCATTTTAAATACAGGATAATAGGCTACACACATTAAATACTATGCCGGGCAAGAGGCACTCTGACCGGGGTAACATTAGGTGTGCACTGCCCCCCTGGAGCCCTGTGGCACTTGGCACTTGGCACTTGGCACTTTAAACCTTTCATAAGTGCCATAGGTGCCAGACCCCTGACTGGGTCATTTTTAAAGAATAAAGGGCTACACACATTAAATACTATGCCGGGCAAGAGGCACTCTGACCGGGGTAACATTAGGTGTGCACTGCCCCCCTGGAGCCCTGTGGCACTTGGCACTTGGCACTTGGCACTTTAAACCTTTCATAAGTGCCATAGGTGCCAGACCCCTGACTGGGTCATTTTAAATACAGGATAATAGGCTACACACATTAAATACTATGCCGGGCAAGAGGCACTCTGACCGGGGTAACATTAGGTGTGCACTGCCCCCCTGGAGCCCTGTGGCACTTGGCACTTGGCACTTGGCACTTTAAACCTTTCATAAGTGCCATAGGTGCCAGACCCCTGACTGGGTCATTTTTAAAGAATAAAGGGCTACACACATTAAATACTATGCCGGGCAAGAGGCACTCTGACCGGGGTAACATTAGGTGTGCACTGCCCCCCTGGAGCCCTGTGGCACTTGGCACTTGGCACTTGGCACTTTAAACCTTTCATAAGTGCCATAGGTGCCAGACCCCTGACTGGGTCATTTTTAAAGGATAAAGGGCTACACACATTAAATACTATGCCGGGCAAGAGGCACTCTGACCGGGGTAACATTATGTGTGCACTGCCCCCCTGGAGCCCTGTGGCACTTGGCACTTGGCATTTGGCACTTGGCATTTGGCACTTTAAACCTTTCATAAGTGCCATAGAGTGGTAATTGCATAGGATTTCAGGGGTATACACATTAAATACTATGCCGGGCAAGAGGCACTCTGACCGGGGTAACATTATGTGTGCACTACCCCCCTGGAGCCCTGTGGCACTTGGCACTTGGCATTTGGCACTTGGCATTTGGCACTTTAAACCTTTCATAAGTGCCATAGAGTGGTAATTGCATAGGATTTCAGGGGTATACACATTAAATACTATGCCGGGCAAGAGGCACTCTGACCGGGGTAACATTATGTGTGCACTACCCCCCTGGAGCCCTGTGGCACTTGGCACTTGGCATTTGGCACTTGGCATTTGGCACTTTAAACCTTTCATAAGTGCCATAGAGTGGTAATTGCATAGGATTTCAGGGGTATACACATTAAATACTATGCCGGGCAAGAGGCACTCTGACTGGGGTAACATTAGGTGTGCACTGCCCTGTGGCACTTGGCACTTGGCACTTGGCATTTGGCACTTGGCATTTGGCACTTGGCACTTCCATAAGTGCCATAGAGTGGTAATTGCATAGGATTTCAGGGCTATACACATTAAATACTATGCCGGGCAAGAGGCACTTTGACTGGGATACAATTTTAAAAATTCCCGCACCATCTGGATTTGTCCACATGATGGCGACATTGGATAGGGTAAGCTGGGATAAAATTATGATGGTAATTGCATAGGATTTCAGGGGTATACACATTAAATACTATGCCGGGCAAGAGGCACTTTGACTGGGATAAAATTATTATGGTAATTGCATAGGATTTCAGGGGTATACACATTAAATACTATGCCGGGCTAGAGGCACTTTGACTGGGATAAAATTATTATGGTAATTGCATAGGATTTCAGGGGTATACACATTAAATACTATGCCGGGCAAGAGGCACTTTGACTGGGATAAAATTATTATGGTAATTGCATAGGATTTCAGGGGTATACACATTAAATACTATGCCGGGCTAGAGGCACTTTGACTGGGATAAAATTATTATGGTAATTGCATAGGATTTCAGGGGTATACACATTAAATACTATGCCGGGCAAGAGGCACTTTGACTGGGATAAAATTATTATGGTAATTGCATAGGATTTCAGGGGTATACACATTAAATACTATGCCGGGCAAGAGGCACTTTGACTGGGATACAATTTTGTGGGTAATTGCATAGGATTTCAGGGCTACACACATTAAATACTATGCCGGGCAAGAGGCACTCTGACTGGGGTAACATTATGTGTGCACTGCCCCCCTGGAGCCCTGTGGCACTTGGCACTTGGCACTTGGCATTTGGCACTTGGCACTTCCATAAGTGCCATAGAATGGTAATTGCATAGGATTTCAGGGGTATACACATTAAATACTATGCCGGGCTAGAGGCACTTTAACTGGGATACAATTTTTAAAATTCCCGCACCATCTGGATTTGTCCACAAGATGGCATCATTGGATAGGGTAAGCTGATTTTAGGCATTGGGGCCTGGGAACACAATGTACATCAATGGCAGGGCTTTGCTGAAGATTGATGGGGAAATGGTGATGGGAAAATGGGCCAAAAAAAAGGGGGACAGAG
>NW_024059702.1:17500-32657 GCF_016432855.1 Salvelinus namaycush
TTTCCAACCTTTTACGCGACAGTTTAACCGACCCACGATCAAAACCAACCTGCCAGATGTCGTAAGAATAGGGGCCCGAGGGACCCTGTTACCAAGTCCCACCCTAATCGTCCTAGCCTGCCAGGTTCCTCCTGCCTGCAATCTTGTTTTCCTTCCCCACTGGGCCCCTGAGTCGCCATCGCCTCGGGACTGTGAACATAGGTGAGTCAACGCACTTGCATGTGCTGACCCACACCCAGGCGAGCCTGAGGCCAGGTACTGATTCCCATTGGTCAGCCCCTGCCATCCCCCTCTACACCCCGAGGGGCGCTGCGGAGATAGCCGGACCCCCGCTGGAAACCAGCCTTACCCTTGTTCACTCGCTGCAACAACAACCCCGAACCCTCGCGGTCCGGTCTCTGCACAAAATTCCAGCTTTTTACCACCCCTGTCCGGTGTCGCACAGGTAGGGGATGAAGGGGCCCCATAGAGGGTCCCTCCCTTACCTCACCATGCCAACCCAACAGGAGTGGATTTCTTGAGAGGCTCAACTTAGCGTGTTCCGTCCCTGTAAACTTGGGACTCCTGCCATCCATTAGTTACGCCACTGGGGTCACCTTTTAACGGGTGTCAAACGGGGTAGACATTGGGAGGGCCCTTCCATCTGCAGGCCTTCTTCGACCTCACCTCCACTTTCCTTCCCCGCCCCAGTTAGCGAAATGCGCCTGGTACCACTGATTGTTACTTCGACGTCGGATCTGAAGGGGCCCCCAACGGGGGGGCAAGGCTTCTGCAATCCCGACATACAGAAATAATGCCTCCCTTCTCCCTCTCTAGAGTCCCCCCAAGCGGCCTGGGCAAGGTCGCATGGGTTTTGGATCTGATAAATGCACGCATCCCCGGAGGTCAGCATTCGTTGGCATGTATTAGCTCTAGAATTGCCACAGTTATCCAAGTAACGTTGGAGCGATCAAAGGAACCATAACTGATTTAATGAGCCATTCGCAGTTTCACTGTACCGGCCGTGTGTACTTAGACTTGCATGGCTTAATCTTTGAGACAAGCATATGCTACTGGCAGGATCAACCAGGTAGCCACTCACAACGTAGATGTTGTACCTGGGCACACTAAGCAAAGAACGACCAGGAACCAGTCCTATCCCGTCAGGGAGGAGGACCTGGTGCAATCCACCGTGCGCCCAGCGGGACGCCCTGAACTGCCCATGGCCGGATGTGCCACAGGTGCCGGGGCACCGCTCGAGAGGTCGCTTGTCTAGCCGGAGGGCTATGCCGCTCGTCTAGCCGGAGGGCTTATTCGGAAGGCCATCAACTGAACCATGGGGGCTCTCCCGATAGTTGTCAGTGCCACGGGGCGGGAGGAACATTCCGGCTGAACACCAGCACGTATGCCGGCCGCCAGGTGCCCTCCCAGGTGCATCTAATTCGGGGCTAATCTAGAGCTGGTCCCCCTAGACGGCCTGACGGTCGAATGGGTTTAGGTTCTGGAAAATGCACGCATCCGCGGAGGTCGCCGCTCGTCTGGCCGGAGGGCTTATTCGGAATGCCATCAACTTAGATGTTGGACCTGAGCGCCAAGCGTATTGTTGTCCAGAATGCCGATCCTCAGCGAGCGAGAGGGGGCCCTGTACTGTAATCCACCGTGCGGCCAGCGGGACGCCCTGAACTACCCATGGCCGGAGGTGCCACAGGGCCCAGGGCACCGCTCTTAAGGTCCAATGCCACAGCACCGCCTATAAGATCGCGAATCTAGCCTGATGGCTTATTCGGGAGGCCATCAACTGAACCGCGGGGTAACCACAACCATAACCAGACCACTCAGGGTCAGTATATGGGAAGATATTTGTGAAGACAGGGTTTGAGAAATTGTGTCTCTGGCGCCGGTGCGTTGCGGGATGAACGTCACCTCATGCATCACTGCCTGGGTGGGTCACTCCCCGCACCGGAACACCAATGTAGGGCCACTAGGTCAGACGGGTCGGCTGGATCTCGCTCGGACGGTGCGCGGCTGAAGCATATCGAAATACGGGGTGAACCGTATACGATAGGGGCTCCCCCGATAGAGGCAAATCCACATGGGGCGGGAGGAACACACCGGCTGAACACCAGCACGTATGCCGGCCGCCAGGTGCCCTCCCAGGTGGATATCGAATGCAAATCGGTCTGAAGAACATGAACTACCTGGACAACAGAGGAGAACCATGGAGACCCAACGTGAACCAAATCCGCCCACCACCAAGCTGGGACATTTGGAACAAAAGTTAGGACAAATCGGGCGCCGAAGGGTTGGAATAACACCCTAAATCGGGCGCCGAAGGGCTGGAATAACACCCTAAATCGGGCGCCGAAGGGTTGGAATAACACCCTAAATCGGGCGCCGAAGGGCTGGAATAACACCCTAAATCGGGCACCGAAGGGTTGGGAATCACCCTAAATCGGTCGCCGGAGGTAAAAGGTCCAAGGGACCATGGTTCCGAGGGTCTCACATCCCTCAAACGTGTCCGTTTCACGTTTCCTAATCGGACTGAGCAGTTTGCCACCACCGCCGATTCTCTAGGACATGGAAGTCCTGTTGTCAAAAGTCAGGTTTCTCAAATCGCGCCGGTACCTGTCTGGTCCACCCACCAGGGAGTGTGTCATCGCCGGACAGGCCGAATTATCGAAAAAAGGCGTGTCAATCGATAGATTTCAATGTGCTCCGATTTTTTGCCAAAAGTTTGTGGACACTAAAACCGTTAAAACGTTAATAACACAAAAAATACAACTCCGATCTGGTTGAGGTTTTTTTTTGCACGAAAGGGTACAAATAGACGAACATTTTCATCTAATTATAACCGTTTTTCTATAAAACATTTTAATAGAAAATCGTGTTTTAATGTTTTGGGGAAAAAAATCACTTGCCTGTACAATAGATTCCTATGGTTCCGAAATTTTTTTTACAGTGGATAACTGTTGACCATCACGAGAGAGGGTATGAGCCAAAATTTGGGGCATCTAGCCCATCGGGAATTATGTTTTATCATTATTTCAAGATTTCGGGAATTGGTCGAAAAAGTGACAGAGTGCCACTGCCGTGCACCTGGTATTATTTTTGGGTTACCAGGTGCATATTTTTATAATGGTTTTAAATGATTTTAGATAGGCTACATACCTCAATACCCTATATGGAACAACCATACTACGGACCCAAGTCAGTTGGGGCCGGCCTGAGTGATTTATGAAGCTTTTAAAAAATGTCTGTACTCATCCTCCCTTCTGTGCACCTGGTATTATTTTTGGGTTACCAGGTGCTCCTATTGAAATCGAATGAGTGCACCTGGTATTATTTTTGGGTTACCAGGTGCTGCTATTGAAATCGAATGAAAATGATTTTAAATGGCCTGCAGACACCCATGCCCGCTATGGGAGCACCATACTATGGGCACAAGTCAGTGGGGGCCGGCCTGAGGGATTTATGGAGCTTTTCAAAAAAGGTCCGAAAATATTCTATGTTGAACTACTCAGGAAAAACGGCTAAGTGCCCTCTTTTGGGTTACCAGGTGCTCCTATTCTAATCGAATGAAAATGAATTTAAATGACCTGCAGACACCCATGCCCGCTATGGGAGCACCATACTATGGGCACAAGTCAGTGGGCACCGGCCTAAGGGATTTATGGAGCTTTTATATAAAATGTCTGTACTCATCCTCCCCTCCGTGCACCTGGTATTATTTTTGGGTTACCAGGTGCTCCTATTCTAATCGAATGAAAATGAATTTAAATGACCTGCAGACACCCATGCCCGCTATGGGAGCACCATACTATGGGCACAAGTCAGTGGGCACCGGCCTAAGGGATTTATGGAGCTTTTCAAAAATAAGGTCTGAATACTTTCTATGTTGAACTACTCAGGAAAAACGACAGAGTGCCCACTTTTTGGGTTACCAGGTGCCCCTATTTAAATCGAATGAAAACGAATTTAAATGACCTGCAGACACCCATGCCCGCTATGGGAGCACCATACTACGGGCACAAGTCAGTAGGCACCGGCCTAAAGGATTTATGGAGCTTTTCAAAAATGTATGTAGTCACCCGCACTACTGACACCACCTTATGTTAGTTTGGGTTACCAGGTGCCGCTATTGAAATCGAATGAAAATGACTTTTAAGGGCCTGCCCACACCCATGCCCGATATGGGAGCACCATAGTAGGGGTCCAAGTCAGTAGGCACCGGCCTAAGGGATTTATGGAGCTTTTCAAAAAAAGTCCGAAAATATTCTATGTTGAATTATTCAGGAAAAACGACAGAGTGCCCTCTTTTTGGGTTACCAGGTGCCGCTATTGAAATCGAATGAAAACGACTTTTAAGGGCCTGCCCACGCCCATGCCCGATATGGGAGCACCATAGTAGGGGTCCAAGTCAGTAGGCACCGGCCTAAGGGATTTATGGAACTTTTCAAAAAAAGTCCGAAAATATTCTATGTTGAATTATTCAGGAAAAACGACAGAGTGCCCTCTTTTTGGGTTACCAGGTGCCGCTATTGAAATCGAATGAAAACGACTTTTAAGGGCCTGCCCACGCCCATGCCCGATATGGGAGCACCATAGTAGGGGTCCAAGTCAGTAGGCACCGGCCTAAGGGATTTATGGAGCTTTTCAAAAAAAGTCCGAAAATATTCTATGTTGAATTATTCAGGAAAAACGACAGAGTGCCCTCTTTTTGGGTTACCAGGTGCCGCTATTGAAATCGAATGAAAATGACTTTTAAGGGCCTGCCCACACCCATGCCCGATATGGGAGCACCATAGTAGGGGTCCAAGTCAGTAGGCACCGGCCTAAGGGATTTATGGAGCTTTTCAAAAAAAGTCCGAAAATATTCTATGTTGAATTATTCAGGAAAAACGACAGAGTGCCCTCTTTTTGGGTTACCAGGTGCCCCTATTGAAATCGAATGAAAACGACTTTTAAGGGCCTGCCCACGCCCATGCCCGATATGGGAGCACCATAGTAGGGGTCCAAGTCAGTAGGCACCGGCCTAAGGGATTTATGGAGCTTTTCAAAAAAAGTCCGAAAATATTCTATGTTGAACTATTCAGGAAAAACGACAGAGTGCCCTCTTTTTGGGTTACCAGGTGCCGCTATTGAAATCGAATGAAAATGACTTTTAAGGGCCTGCCCACACCCATGCCCGATATGGGAGCACCATAGTAGGGGTCCAAGTCAGTAGGCACCGGCCTAAGGGATTTATGGAGCTTTTCAAAAAAAGTCCGAAAATATTCTATGTTGAACTATTCAGGAAAAACGACAGAGTGCCCTCTTTTTGGGTTACCAGGTGCCGCTATTGAAATCGAATGAAAACGACTTTTAAGGGCCTGCCCACGCCCATGCCCGATATGGGAGCACCATAGTAGGGGTCCAAGTCAGTAGGCACCGGCCTAAGGGATTTATGGAGCTTTTCAAAATTAGTCCGAAAATATTCTATGTTGAACTATTCAGGAAAAACGACAGAGTGCCCTCTTTTTGGGTTACCAGGTGCCCCTATTGAAATCGAATGAAAATGACTTTTAAGGGCCTGCCCACGCCCATGCCCGATATGGGAGCACCATAGTAGGGGTCCAAGTCAGTAGGCACCGGCCTAAGGGATTTATGGAGCTTTTCAAAAAAAGTCCGAAAATATTCTATGTTGAACTATTCAGGAAAAACGACAGAGTGCCCTCTTTTTGGGTTACCAGGTGCCCCTATTGAAATCGAATGAAAACGACTTTTAAGGGCCTGCCCACGCCCATGCCCGATATGGGAGCACCATAGTAGGGGTCCAAGTCAGTAGGCACCGGCCTAAGGGATTTATGGAGCTTTTCAAAAAAAGTCCGAAAATATTCTATGTTGAACTATTCAGGAAAAACGACAGAGTGCCCTCTTTTTGGGTTACCAGGTGCCCCTATTGAAATCGAATGAAAACGACTTTTAAGGGCCTGCCCACGCCCATGCCCGATATGGGAGCACCATAGTAGGGGTCCAAGTCAGTAGGCACCGGCCTAAGGGATTTATGGAGCTTTTCAAAATTAGTCCGAAAATATTCTATGTTGAACTATTCAGGAAAAACGGCTATGTGCCCTCTTTTTGGGTTACCAGGTGCCCCTATTGAAATCGAATGAAAACGACTTTTAAGGGCCTGCCCACGCCCATGCCCGATATGGGAGCACCATAGTAGGGGTCCAAGTCAGTAGGCACCGGCCTAAGGGATTTATGGAGCTTTTCAAAATTAGTCCGAAAATATTCTATGTTGAACTATTCAGGAAAAACGGCTATGTGCCCTCTTTTTGGGTTACCAGGTGCTGCTATTGAAATCGATCCTCACTACTGACACCACCTTATGTTAGTTTGGGTTACCAGGTGCTGCTATTGAAATCGAATGAAAATGATTTTAAATGGCCTGCAGACACCCATGCCCGCTATGGGAGCACCATACTATGGGCACAAGTCAGTGGGGGCCGGCCTGAGGGATTTATGGAGCTTTTCAAAAAAGGTCCGAAAATATTCTATGTTGAACTACTCAGGAAAAACGGCTAAGTGCCCTCTTTTGGGTTACCAGGTGCTCCTATTCTAATCGAATGAAAATGAATTTAAATGACCTGCAGACACCCATGCCCGCTATGGGAGCACCATACTATGGGCACAAGTCAGTGGGCACCGGCCTAAGGGATTTATGGAGCTTTTATATAAAATGTCTGTACTCATCCTCCCCTCCGTGCACCTGGTATTATTTTTGGGTTACCAGGTGCTCCTATTCTAATCGAATGAAAATGAATTTAAATGACCTGCAGACACCCATGCCCGCTATGGGAGCACCATACTATGGGCACAAGTCAGTGGGCACCGGCCTAAGGGATTTATGGAGCTTTTCAAAAATAAGGTCTGAATACTTTCTATGTTGAACTACTCAGGAAAAACGACAGAGTGCCCACTTTTTGGGTTACCAGGTGCCCCTATTTAAATCGAATGAAAACGAATTTAAATGACCTGCAGACACCCATGCCCGCTATGGGAGCACCATACTACGGGCACAAGTCAGTAGGCACCGGCCTAAAGGATTTATGGAGCTTTTATATAAAAGGTCTGTCCGCATCCTCACTACTGACACCACCTTATGTTAGTTTGGGTTACCAGGTGCTGCTACAGAAATCGAATGAAAATGACTTTTAAGGGCCTGCCCACACCCATGCCCGATATGGGAGCACCATACTACGGGCACAAGTCAGTGGCCACCGGCCTAAGGGATTTATGGAGCTTTTATATAAAATGTCTGTACTCATCCTCCCCTCCGTGCACCTGGTATTATTTTTGGGTTACCAGGTGCTCCCATTCTAATCGAATGAGTGCACCTGGTATTATTTTTGGGTTACTAGGTGCTCCTATTGAAATCGAATGAAAATGACACACAAAGACAAGGATTAATTGCAAAAAATATTGTATTTATTTAGAGTTATTCATGGATTGATTTGTCCCTCAATTAGTCTCCGAGCCTGGCTTGCATTATGAGGCAAATTATGGGAACGGTAGTAGCGTGCCTGCGTCTCCAGGGAGTGACACATGTGGTCAGCCACAGTTCCACGGTCTGTAAGCGACCCAAGATTAAAGTTTAATGTGGCAATGCTTCTTCGAATTGTACCAAATGTCACTTTCCTTCCAATGCCAAACTCTGCAAAAATCTTACCCACACAATCACAGAGATTACCGTATGGTTTACCAGAGCATGTGAAAAAGAAGAGTGTTGTGTCTGGGGTCATTCCACTCAGATGAGGCCTGATCCGATGGAATCGTTGAAGCCAAGTGTATTCCTCATCAGATATAACAATTCTGCACTCCCCGAAGCTGTAGTTAGTTTTGTGGCTTGCTACAGTCATTTGATAAACCCCACTTTCATTGGTTATTTCATTGAAATCACTCTCACCGAACATGGTGACTGGGGATCGTCGAGTTCCATTAAAAGTCGCCAACCGGCTGGACATGAGAGCCGCAAACCTGCGTCTGTCAGATGAGGTGGCTCGGACTTCCAGCCTGCTGAGAACAGAAGGAATAGATGCATTGCTTAGCTCCAAAAATCGTTTTAACTCCGCAGCGCTGAGCACCTCGTCCCTGCAGCGTCTGCGAAATTGTGCCATGTGCGTTGCCAGGCTCTGCCTAGAATCCCTGTCTATCTTTGCCAAGCAGAGTAACAATTTGCGAATTACACTGGCTTTAGCTTGCAGACCATTCGGCCGGAACTGAATAAGATATTTCAGGAAACTTCTAACATCTGATCGGTATAGTTTTAATGTGGATGGTGCCAAACTACGGCCTTCACATGTCCGGTACCACTCATACACACGCATGTAGTTGTCCAGAAAACACAGGCCTTCATCGGATTTGTCCTCGGACATAATGCGGAGGAATTCCCGTACTCGTGACAGACTGGTGTGACTATTGTCTATTCTTTTAACTGAAGGGTTAATACCCTTAATATAGGTAGCATATTCATTCAAAATGACATCACTCAAACCTTCAGTTGTGGACGGCACACCACCGCCGCCTCCATCACTTTCGCTATCGGTGGAAGGCGACATGACGCTGCATTGCTCCCCCGGTTCCGAGCATTGTTCACCGGTTGACTGCACCGTCGCCTGACTGGTTGACTGCACCGCTGACTGCTCACTCTCGCCACTCAGCTGCTGTTCTGCGGACAACTCACTTCCAACGCCGTTGTTAGGCTCCATACAATCCCCTGGGTAGGCCTGCTGTGTCTCAGCCGAAATCGGGCTACATTGCACGGCATGATTCCATTCCATAGATGCGTGTGTAAGTCCATGGACAGTCTTAAAATGTTTGTCTATCCGCGAAATATGCGTCTTGGTACAAAGTCCACAGTCATGTCGTTTTTGTTTGCTGTCCATAGCTAGCTTCTCTCTCCTGCCTTCCTGTGTGTATGTTTGTTAGCTTCCAACCGTCGCCTAATCAATGGCCTAATTATCACCAGGTGTGGATACAGGTGCGGCGCGAGCGGGGCACGGGCGGGGCACGGGCGGGGCAAGGGCGGGGCTGTGTCATAGCTATGCCCTGCTTAGGGCTATAGACATGAATTGTTATGCCGGAAAATAGGCACCTTGAATGGGATTCAATTCATAGAGCACTGCCCTTGGAGCCCACAGGCTCAGATGCCACATGCCACAATACCACTTCCACATACCACAATGCCACTTCCACATACCACAATGCCACTTCCACATACCACAATGCCACTTCCACATACCACAATGCCACTTACACAAGTGTCAAACGCCCCTTCACCAAGTGCCAAACGCCCCAACCCTAACCCTAACCCTAACCCTAAGAAGGTCGTAAGTTCCATCAGCAGTGCCACAGGTGCCATAGGTGCCAAACCCCTGCCTGGGTAATTTTTAAAGCTATTTAAAAAAAAAAAAATATGCCGGGCAAGAGGCACTCTGACCGGGGTAACATTAGGTGTGCACTGCCCCCCCCTGGAGCCCTGTGGCACTTGGCACTTGGCACTTGGCACTTTAAACCTTTCATAAGTGCCATAGGTGCCAGACCCCTGACTGGGTCATTTTTAAAGAATAAAGGGCTACACACATTAAATACTATGCCGGGCAAGAGGCACTCTGACCGGGGTAACATTAGGTGTGCACTGCCCCCCTGGAGCCCTGTGGCACTTGGCACTTGGCACTTGGCACTTTAAACCTTTCATAAGTGCCATAGGTGCCAGACCCCTGACTGGGTCATTTTTAAAGAATAAAGGGCTACACACATTAAATACTATGCCGGGCAAGAGGCACTCTGACCGGGGTAACATTAGGTGTGCACTGCCCCCCTGGAGCCCTGTGGCACTTGGCACTTGGCACTTGGCACTTTAAACCTTTCATAAGTGCCATAGGTGCCAGACCCCTGACTGGGTCATTTTTAAAGAATAAAGGGCTACACACATTAAATACTATGCCGGGCAAGAGGCACTCTGACCGGGGTAACATTAGGTGTGCACTGCCCCCCTGGAGCCCTGTGGCACTTGGCACTTGGCACTTGGCACTTTAAACCTTTCATAAGTGCCATAGGTGCCAGACCCCTGACTGGGTCATTTTAAATACAGGATAATAGGCTACACACATTAAATACTATGCCGGGCAAGAGGCACTCTGACCGGGGTAACATTAGGTGTGCACTGCCCCCCTGGAGCCCTGTGGCACTTGGCACTTGGCACTTGGCACTTTAAACCTTTCATAAGTGCCATAGGTGCCAGACCCCTGACTGGGTCATTTTTAAAGAATAAAGGGCTACACACATTAAATACTATGCCGGGCAAGAGGCACTCTGACCGGGGTAACATTAGGTGTGCACTGCCCCCCTGGAGCCCTGTGGCACTTGGCACTTGGCACTTGGCACTTTAAACCTTTCATAAGTGCCATAGGTGCCAGACCCCTGACTGGGTCATTTTTAAAGAATAAAGGGCTACACACATTAAATACTATGCCGGGCAAGAGGCACTCTGACCGGGGTAACATTAGGTGTGCACTGCCCCCCTGGAGCCCTGTGGCACTTGGCACTTGGCACTTGGCACTTTAAACCTTTCATAAGTGCCATAGGTGCCAGACCCCTGACTGGGTCATTTTAAATACAGGATAATAGGCTACACACATTAAATACTATGCCGGGCAAGAGGCACTCTGACCGGGGTAACATTAGGTGTGCACTGCCCCCCTGGAGCCCTGTGGCACTTGGCACTTGGCACTTGGCACTTTAAACCTTTCATAAGTGCCATAGGTGCCAGACCCCTGACTGGGTCATTTTTAAAGAATAAAGGGCTACACACATTAAATACTATGCCGGGCAAGAGGCACTCTGACCGGGGTAACATTAGGTGTGCACTGCCCCCCTGGAGCCCTGTGGCACTTGGCACTTGGCACTTGGCACTTTAAACCTTTCATAAGTGCCATAGGTGCCAGACCCCTGACTGGGTCATTTTAAATACAGGATAATAGGCTACACACATTAAATACTATGCCGGGCAAGAGGCACTCTGACCGGGGTAACATTAGGTGTGCACTGCCCCCCTGGAGCCCTGTGGCACTTGGCACTTGGCACTTGGCACTTTAAACCTTTCATAAGTGCCATAGGTGCCAGACCCCTGACTGGGTCATTTTTAAAGAATAAAGGGCTACACACATTAAATACTATGCCGGGCAAGAGGCACTCTGACCGGGGTAACATTAGGTGTGCACTGCCCCCCTGGAGCCCTGTGGCACTTGGCACTTGGCACTTGGCACTTTAAACCTTTCATAAGTGCCATAGGTGCCAGACCCCTGACTGGGTCATTTTAAATACAGGATAATAGGCTACACACATTAAATACTATGCCGGGCAAGAGGCACTCTGACCGGGGTAACATTAGGTGTGCACTGCCCCCCTGGAGCCCTGTGGCACTTGGCACTTGGCACTTGGCACTTTAAACCTTTCATAAGTGCCATAGGTGCCAGACCCCTGACTGGGTCATTTTTAAAGAATAAAGGGCTACACACATTAAATACTATGCCGGGCAAGAGGCACTCTGACCGGGGTAACATTAGGTGTGCACTGCCCCCCTGGAGCCCTGTGGCACTTGGCACTTGGCACTTGGCACTTTAAACCTTTCATAAGTGCCATAGGTGCCAGACCCCTGACTGGGTCATTTTAAATACAGGATAATAGGCTACACACATTAAATACTATGCCGGGCAAGAGGCACTCTGACCGGGGTAACATTAGGTGTGCACTGCCCCCCTGGAGCCCTGTGGCACTTGGCACTTGGCACTTGGCACTTTAAACCTTTCATAAGTGCCATAGGTGCCAGACCCCTGACTGGGTCATTTTTAAAGAATAAAGGGCTACACACATTAAATACTATGCCGGGCAAGAGGCACTCTGACCGGGGTAACATTAGGTGTGCACTGCCCCCCTGGAGCCCTGTGGCACTTGGCACTTGGCACTTGGCACTTTAAACCTTTCATAAGTGCCATAGGTGCCAGACCCCTGACTGGGTCATTTTTAAAGGATAAAGGGCTACACACATTAAATACTATGCCGGGCAAGAGGCACTCTGACCGGGGTAACATTATGTGTGCACTGCCCCCCTGGAGCCCTGTGGCACTTGGCACTTGGCATTTGGCACTTGGCATTTGGCACTTTAAACCTTTCATAAGTGCCATAGAGTGGTAATTGCATAGGATTTCAGGGGTATACACATTAAATACTATGCCGGGCAAGAGGCACTCTGACCGGGGTAACATTATGTGTGCACTACCCCCCTGGAGCCCTGTGGCACTTGGCACTTGGCATTTGGCACTTGGCATTTGGCACTTTAAACCTTTCATAAGTGCCATAGAGTGGTAATTGCATAGGATTTCAGGGGTATACACATTAAATACTATGCCGGGCAAGAGGCACTCTGACCGGGGTAACATTATGTGTGCACTACCCCCCTGGAGCCCTGTGGCACTTGGCACTTGGCATTTGGCACTTGGCATTTGGCACTTTAAACCTTTCATAAGTGCCATAGAGTGGTAATTGCATAGGATTTCAGGGGTATACACATTAAATACTATGCCGGGCAAGAGGCACTCTGACTGGGGTAACATTAGGTGTGCACTGCCCTGTGGCACTTGGCACTTGGCACTTGGCATTTGGCACTTGGCATTTGGCACTTGGCACTTCCATAAGTGCCATAGAGTGGTAATTGCATAGGATTTCAGGGCTATACACATTAAATACTATGCCGGGCAAGAGGCACTTTGACTGGGATACAATTTTAAAAATTCCCGCACCATCTGGATTTGTCCACATGATGGCGACATTGGATAGGGTAAGCTGGGATAAAATTATGATGGTAATTGCATAGGATTTCAGGGGTATACACATTAAATACTATGCCGGGCAAGAGGCACTTTGACTGGGATAAAATTATTATGGTAATTGCATAGGATTTCAGGGGTATACACATTAAATACTATGCCGGGCTAGAGGCACTTTGACTGGGATAAAATTATTATGGTAATTGCATAGGATTTCAGGGGTATACACATTAAATACTATGCCGGGCAAGAGGCACTTTGACTGGGATAAAATTATTATGGTAATTGCATAGGATTTCAGGGGTATACACATTAAATACTATGCCGGGCTAGAGGCACTTTGACTGGGATAAAATTATTATGGTAATTGCATAGGATTTCAGGGGTATACACATTAAATACTATGCCGGGCAAGAGGCACTTTGACTGGGATAAAATTATTATGGTAATTGCATAGGATTTCAGGGGTATACACATTAAATACTATGCCGGGCAAGAGGCACTTTGACTGGGATACAATTTTGTGGGTAATTGCATAGGATTTCAGGGCTACACACATTAAATACTATGCCGGGCAAGAGGCACTCTGACTGGGGTAACATTATGTGTGCACTGCCCCCCTGGAGCCCTGTGGCACTTGGCACTTGGCACTTGGCATTTGGCACTTGGCACTTCCATAAGTGCCATAGAATGGTAATTGCATAGGATTTCAGGGGTATACACATTAAATACTATGCCGGGCTAGAGGCACTTTAACTGGGATACAATTTTTAAAATTCCCGCACCATCTGGATTTGTCCACAAGATGGCATCATTGGATAGGGTAAGCTGATTTTAGGCATTGGGGCCTGGGAACACAATGTACATCAATGGCAGGGCTTTGCTGAAGATTGATGGGGAAATGGTGATGGGAAAATGGGCCAAAAAAAAGGGGGACAGAGCAGCCAACCTCCAAAGAGGCTGACTGCTCTGCCCCCCTTAAGGACAGTGGAACTACGGACCTCCAGGGCTATAGGCCTTCACTCACTACCCGGGTCAACATGCATGTCTCCGGACGTGAGAGTACAGCTTACCCCCTGGAGATACGGACCTCCAGGGCTATAGGCCTTCACTCACTACCCGGGTCAACATACATGTCTACGGACGTGAGAGTACAGCTTACCCCCTGGAGATACGGACCTCCAGGGCTATAGGCCTTCACTCACTATCCGGGGAACATGCATGTCTACGGACGTGAGAGTACAGCTTACCCCCTGGAGATACGGACCTCCAGGGCTATAGGCCTTCACTCACTATCCGGGGAACATGCATGTCTCCGGACGTGAGAGTACAGCTTACCCCCTGGAGATACGGACCTCCAGGGCTATAGGCCTTCACTCACTACCCGGGTCAACATACATGTCTACGGACGTGAGAGTACAGCTTACCCCCTGGAGATACGGACCTCCAGGGCTATAGGCCTTCACTCACTATCCGGGGAACATGCATGTCTACGGACGTGAGAGTACAGCTTACCCCCTGGAGATACGGACCTCCAGGGCTATAGGCCTTCACTCACTATCCGGGGAACATGCATGTCTCCGGACGTGAGAGTACAGCTTACCCCCTGGAGATACGGACCTCCAGGGCTATAGGCCTTCACTCACTATCCGGGGAACATGCATGTCTCCGGACGTGAGAGTACAGCTTACCCCCTGGAGATACGGACCTCCAGGGCTATAGGCCTTCACTCACTATCCGGGGAACATGCATGTCTCCGGACGTGAGAGTACAGCTTACCCCCTGGAGATACGGACCTCCAGGGCTATAGGCCTTCACTCACTATCCGGGGAACATGCATGTCTCCGGACGTGAGAGTACAGCTTACCCCCTGGAGATACGGACCTCCAGGGCTATAGGCCTTCACTCACTACCCGGGTCAACATACATGTCTACGGACGTGAGAGTACAGCTTACCCCCTGGAGATACGGACCTCCAGGGCTATAGGCCTTCACTCACTACCCGGGTCAACACCCCTCTCTCTGGGCATGACTGACAGCCGGGGACACATACACCTCCACAACCTTGCACACCAGGCGAACCAGGGCACCCACACTTAAGCACCTTCCTCGGGCACTAAAAGTCTATAGTCCCGCTGTTACGGACCGCGTGCACCTGGTAACCCAAAACGGACACCGTGCACCTGGTAACCCAAAACGGACGCCGTGCACCTGGTAACCATGTAGCTTTCCGCTCATGGTTTAACTACACTCATCTGGGTTACCAGGTGCCTGTGGTACCTACACCCGGGTCACCACCTTCTTTATCC
>NW_024059703.1:0-32657 GCF_016432855.1 Salvelinus namaycush
CACCGATGTGTCTAAGCACTCTGACCGGGGTTACCGTGTTCAACCGTGGCTGCTGATGTCTCCAACCAGGACAATTTAGTCAGAGTAGATAAAGTCTACATATCCCAAAGATAGTTTCTATTTAACAGTGTACACATCTCAACATAGGTTCCTACACAATAGCCACATCTGAAAGTCATGGCTGTACAGTCCTATCTGACAGAATGGGACCAATGTTGTCACAGTGACAACTTCAAGCATGTCACCTTGGATATGTTTCTAGCCATCCCACACAGAGAGCTGATGGATGACTACGGAGCATCTTTCGCTACACAACATCGGAACCTGTGCGATACGCTACGAAAGGTGTTGACGAAGAAACTATTGGTAGATCGGAGGCAATGTTCTCCACCTACCCCAAGGAAAAGACGACCCTTGGAAATCGACAACTTATCGTGCAAGATAAAGAGCCTATCAATAAGGGATCGAGTGGTTGTCAAGAACAAAAGTTTCAACGGTTCTCCCCGTAGCACAGCCCTAAGTGTCTCTAACTGCAAGGCACGAGTATCGGTTAAGGATCGACTGGGCGCCCCTGTGAGAGCAAGGAAAGGGAGACCAGAGGGCCGATTCCGGTTGAGAACGGTGCACAGGATGCGTAACGGGAACTCAGAGTGTCCAGATACCAACAGGTCCACCCCTGGAAAACGCAGCTATCGAGCCAAAGGATATCGAGACGATTTAGGCAGAATCGACTACCCTGGGTCCGGCGCTACCTCTTTCAAGAACACTTACAAATGTCGCCGCACTCTGGTGTATGTGTGAACTTGTCCTTGTGCTGTGATGTTACAATAAAGATGCATAGTCTAACACTTTGTCAAGGTCCGGAGCTACCTCTTTCAAGAACACTTAGAAATGTCGCCGCACTCTGGTGTATGTGTGAACTTGTCCTTGTGCTGTGATGTTACAATAAAGATGCATAGTCTAACACTTTGTCAAGGTCCGGACTTTATTTTTGTAATAATGACACATCAACACAATAAACATCATCCCAGGTGTACAAAAATAGCAATTAGTGTTAAAAAGAGACAAAGGTGATATTATTGTTGGAATACAGAACTTTGCATGTATATGACAACAAAATCATAAATGCCTATTACCAATAAGGACAGTCCATCCCTAGGTTGTGGCTTTGTGGATAATAGCTATAGCTCTAACGCAGCAGACGTTTAATAGGCTGAATACGTTCAATTGTCATCAGCCATCAACATGAGCAACATTTGATTCAGGTAAAAATGGTACCCGGTGTCCTGTTGTTCTGTCTCAGATGACATTCGCCAGGTGTAACCGTTCTCGGTCCACACCATCGTCCACATGGGATGTATAGTCTGGGGCTGGAAACTGTGGGCCTGGACTCCATCCTGGACTCCATCCTGGACTCCATCCTGGACTCCATCCTGGACTCCCTCCTGCCAGTGGTGTTTGTAGAAGCACTTTGAGCCGAAGTGGCAAGTACCAGGACCTCGATCATAAAATCGACACGGTTTACTCGCAAGGAAATCTTTGTACGTCTGTATCAGTTTCAGCTTGTCCTCTTCATCTTCGATCCAGTGATCACTCGGGATGAAGAAGTGCGATCTAGTTCGGCACTCCGGGCACAATTTAACGGTTTTGATATCGTGACATTTCACCGTTCTCCACGTGCGGATACACTCCAGGCAATAACAGTGGCTACAGTTGGGCAGAATTCCGAATCGGCGCTCCCTCGGATTGTCCTTTTCAAGCACCGCCTCAAAACACACACCACACACCATGTCGCTACTGCGCTGGGTGGCAACGGTGGGACCAGCGGCAGCCTCGACACTTAAAGTATTGTACTCTGTGTTCTGTCTCTCCGCCGGTATCACCTCACTCGTACAGGCCATCGCATCATGTGGTCTCGTGGATGCTGCTGCTGCCATTGCAGTCTGTGGTGATTAGCCTCGCTGAGGTGGTCAGCACCACTGTTAGTGTTCTTAAAGAATAATATCCTCCAAACACGGACCGTGTCTCCAACCATGCTAACTCAGGGACTGCTATTGTAGACTGTTTGATATTACATAAAACAATGACCGTTTATTCAACCAGGTTAGCCCCAGGGAGTGATATTGTACAATCCCAGGGAGTGATATTGTACAATGTTTGCTATTACATTCAGTGCCTTGTAGAGGCTGTGTTGTGTCATAAAGGTATATGACACACTCCAGTGGTACTAAGTACCTGCACTATGCTTACATGTTCTACACACACACACACAGTCAAAAGTCCTGGTACAGTAAGGCATATAATGTTCCACCCACACACTCAATACTCCTCCTCACTGTTATTTTGAGACACTTTATTACTAAGGACCGGTACTTGAGACATAAGGGTACTATGGTTACATGGTCTACACACACACACACACTCAATACTCCTCCTCACTGTCAACGTTTGAGTCATAACACGCTTTCGTAAACAGATTCTTTGGTTTTGGCTTAGTACCTGGGCCCCTCGTGTGCTTCATATGGGAGGATTCACTAGCTTGGTGCTCAGTCAGAGTTGGATATAACTGTTTGGTGGTGCATTGCAAAGCGAGGCGTTGTTCCTGTGGATTGGTACAGTCAACCTCTCCATTATACTGCCGGACATGCTGCTGTGGCCGAGCATGACGATGTTGCTGCTGGGGATACAGATGATTCTCTAGAGGTTGAGGTGAATGCTGCGGCTGGGGAAGGTACTGAGGGAACCCATTCGTGAAGCTTCCTTCTTGGCTAGGTGGAGCTGAGGGGAGGGTTGGAGACACTGTAGACAGGAGCCAGCCACTGGGTATATCGCCTAAGGGAAAAGTTTTTGTCTTGGGTTCACACAGACCCATGCGGATCATGCGGTTACTCATCATACCCTGCTGGTTGTATGTCGTCGGGCCAGCTGAAGTGATACAGTAACGAAACAACAGATATATGTAGTATCTGGATAATTTGCCAGGCTCGGATAATATCGGATCAGGGATAGGTGCTCCGCTGCGCGCAGTGCTACAGCATTCCATGTGATGGAGAGATTCCACATCACCTCTGGGTATATACAAGGTATCGGCTCTCTTCCACATATCTCTCAAGACCTGCAATGTCATCTGGAGAGTTTCTCCACTCTTCAACCCACTGTCTAGGAACAGACCCGTAGCTGGCGCTCCTGCCACGATCAGGCACTCAAACAGTGATACGGAAGCGTGTTCAGAGAACACGATCTCTCTACGAACCGAACCGTTCATCTCCTATTTACTACACCTGATATATTACAGATCAATAGCCTATGTCATAGATGTCAGGACTATCGAAAGGAAAATGGACCAGTTAAGGAACCAAACCATAAGCAATGCCGAAAGGTTGATAGGACTGGTAGAGCGTTACAATTTGTTTCACGTTAAGACCTTGTGTTATAACGATGTTCAAAGCGTGCTGGTGTGGCTTGGCGTAAAACCTGAACGCTTCACCTTCAGACAGAACGAGGACACGGTAACAGTTCTCAACAATGTTATCACAGAGCATAGTCTCACAACTGTCGGAGTGGTGAGCATCTCAGACGAACCTCAGCTAGAGGGTAAGGATCGCGTAGTGGTATACATAAAACGCCACTCGGCACCAGCGATCATGATGAGCTGTAAATACGACTCAATCGTATTGTTCAGGGTGATAAAATGCAGTGCGAGTGCCCCTTACTGTCCGAGGATTGCCAAGTTGATGAAGGAAACACAGACCTCAGTCCACAAACTCAGGACGCCCATATTCCCGACATTTGCGAGTGCTACACTTGAGGACATCGAAGCAATGCCTCAGCAGGAACATCCAGTGATAGATGGCTGCTCGACTATGAGCTACAAGACAACTACACCTAGGACAGCCAAAGTGACCATAGACAAATTTGGGCGAATATACAAGCCTCTAAGCCCTACCGCAAGCGCACATCACTGGAGCATCTACGCTAACATATCAGGGCCGAGGGGGTCGAAATGTGACTTTGACATAGAAGACCTGGTATCCAGACCGGACATGGTGCTAGGTCGAGGAGGCTTTGGGGTGACGGTTCAAGTTAACGATCACCTAGTTGCAAAGACCAACCTTTTTCCGGAAATGGTGGACTGGAGTGTTCCTTTCATAGACAATGAATTTAGTCGCTACGCGCACATTGCCTCGCAGGTGGAGGAGGTGATGATCGGCGTGTCAATTAAACACCCCAACATCCTCCGCACGTTCGGAGGCTTTTGGTGTGACATTGCCGGCTATCAATTGGGAGGTAGAGCAGTTGTAGTCATGGAACGAGCACTGTTCTCGCTACAGGAGTTCATGTGGCGTATACAAAATGCCTCAGTGGTCCCCTTAGTAGAACTGGACACTCTCCGGGGGCTTGAATACTTGCGATCGAGAACCATACAGCACAGGGACTTCACGCACAGGAACGTCTTGGTCTGTCACCAGCCTGATAGAAATACAATACCATTTGCTTTCAAGATCAGCGACTTTGGCACATCATGCAACTTCTCTACCCCAGATCAGCCTCGGGGCAACCGCACTAACATGGCTCCCGAAGTGCTGTGGTGCTTGAACTCGACCTTGGGGAGCGACATATTCAGCTGGTACCTTGTGATGTGGGAGTTACACAGCGGCTCGCCCTTGTTCCAATACAAAGGTTCGGACAACGATTATTGTAAGATGACATACGCTGCCAATCTATCCGATATGGTAGGGGTTTACAGACCGGATGACAATGAGACTTTGGACATACGCTACATGAGATCGATAGACGCTAGCTCCCTCCAAGCGAAATACAAACACACAAGGCCCAGCGCGGGGACTATACGCCATAAACTCTCTGCCATTGGCTCCAAGATAGTGGACAAAGCTTTTGTCCATATGGGAGTGCTATGCATTACCCTGTTTCCTCAAGAGAGATGGTCTCCTTCCACACTGCTTAATCTCAAACGATACCAGTGTTTGGCGATAGATGTCAAGGATGCTCAGACACCTTCCACACAGATGCCCTTGTCCGTACAGGTAGGGAACTACAGGTCAACCGACATGATAGTGGCCAAGGACTGTGTCCCCAAGGACCTCACTAAACTTGTGGAAGAGAGATCGGCGACTCAATCCCCGGTTACAGTGATCGGGTCCGATCCCAAAGTGTACTACGGAATAGACCTTATCAGGTTGGCTCCTGATCTTATCCAGCCGTACAGTTGGTACTCGAGCAAAGCCACGGAGCTCGAATGTCTATACAAGAGCAAGTATAGCAAACGCAAGGTTGCTGAAACAGACATTCGGGCCGGGGTCAGACCTGCCAAGATGGCTCCCGGGGTGTACGTAGATAATCCAGACGAGGGTACTTCGAACCAACACCGTCCACAGCATCAGCTCCATCCTCACCCCTCCGTCATAATAGATGTGAAACAGACACACAAACCGACAGATGAACTTCATCCTGTCCAACCCAAGGAGGCTTATGGTATGGAATACTCGGTCACAACTGATGCGGGGCACGTGTCAAGGGATGTATCTCTCCAGGATTTGAATAACATTGAATGGAGTGGGAACTTGACAGAAATGTTGAGCTGTAGCAATTTGGGTGATGAGATAGTCAACAATGGCAATTGTAATATAGCGCCTGTGGGCGATAGCTCTAACAAGGCTCTAGACCTCACCATAGGCCAAGCGGGAGCCAGTGTGAACAACCTCATTGTCAGGCCGTCCCAGGGGCCCATTACTGAAGCCAGTGGCGAGGATGCATCGAACCCACCCAGTAGCATACTGGCCGCCGTCGGGGATGCTATACAGGCTAGGGTGAATAATATGAGAGGCAAGATGATCAAGGCTCTAGACCTCACCGTAGGCCAAGCGGGAGCCAGTGTGGACAACCACATTGTCAGCCAGTGCAAGGGGAACAGTGCTGACGCTAGTGGCGAGGGTACGCGGAAACCACCCAGCAGCATACCGGCAACAGAGCCAGTACAGGATATCGGTGATGATATAGAGGGTAGGGTGAGTATGAGAGGCAAGAGGATCGAGGGGGAGATAAACACAACCATGGTCATTCTGAAGAGTACCAACGAGAAGGAGATAGCACGCTTCAAAGACAGCGTGGTCATCCAGTCACAGAGCATGACCCAAATGCACCCTGGTATATTTGCTGGTCCAAGAAATGGATTGTGTAAGTGTTCTATGCGCAAGGATGTGTTCATCTTCCAATACGCTCAGTTGTTCGATGACTGCAAGCAGGTGTGTAACTGGACCGTCGCAGACTCACCTAACTCTGTATACGCTTTTCTGCTACAAGTGTTTCTCACGCTCAAGGCGGCCCTAGATATGCGGTTGCTGCCTACTCACATGACCGAATGGAGATATATCCTTATCGGCAAAGGAGCTGTGATGATCGACATTGTCCCTTATCTGAGCAGGAACTTCAACAAGCCATTGGCCTCGATGTTCAGTGACCAATGTAAGAACTTGACCGGTCTGTGTACTACTATGGTGTCAAAGCACTTACCGGACTCGAACCTGTGCAAATGGCTTTGCAATCCCAGTACTGCCACGTCTACCTCGCAGGTACTGACCGAGTCGATCGAGTGGTTGCGCCAATTCAATAACGACGAAAGGACAAGTCCACACCTCTTAACTCTACCTGGTAGATACTTCACGTTCAGAGATTACACGTCCGAAATACCAGACTGGCTGACATACTTGGGTGGGGAAGAAGACCCTCGTAATAAAAGCAGCGGCAAACTGCTGGTATACGGAGAACCTCAGCCTTACAGAGGCAACCAGACAGCAGAAGGCCCGGGTGATTCTAAGCTGAGTACCCTGGTTAGGAACATAGTGCTAAGGATGAGGGTGAAGATATTCGGATCATCTAGGCTGGAAGTGACGACATTAGATTGTACGCAGGGTTTGACAAAGGTGACTCTGAACTTCTCTGCCCTCTCTGGGGTTGTCAGGATAGATCAACTGGAACGGTCAAAGTTACTGACTGACGACGGTAGCTGTTTCACACACGACTTAGTGTCCCGTATCGATTCCAAGTGGGCCCCTGTGATATTGTTCACAAAGTGTAAGCGACAGGGACCCGTGCAGGAGTTCACGCTCGACTATTACAAGATGACAATACTCCTGGTTCTAATGAACCCCGAGGGGTCTGTGTTATCTCTCAGAGAGCTGTTCAATAGCGTGAGGACATTCAGCGTGACTGAGTACTAAATGTCGTAAAGTACTGGATATCCTAAACTGCCGTCGACTGGGTCACATCGGAATCTGTGTCGTTGTTCTGCCAAGGCTGATTGGTCTCCCTGTCCACCTTACACTATGCGCGGCTTGATCAATTACGGGGCTTACTGCAGCATCAACAGCGTTGTCCAAGTGCTGTGTGGGACACGTGAGCTACGGGACATCATTCGGCTGGTCGATGGTCAAGATCCCCGGTCTCCTAATACGGTGGCAGTGAGGCTTAGGTGTCTCATCTACGATATGACCAAAGGCAACAGTGTCACCGTGTGATCCGAGCTTACTAGTAAACGCAATGACATTGTACAGAGGAGCCCCTTTCGATGTTCAGGAGGACTCAGACGTGGTCTTCAAGTGCATCATCAACGCTCTAGCAGACGACTGTGGGATAGCTAAGAGGATAGGTTCTCTGTGGGACATTGAGAACGAGGACCGTGTGCGCTGCCTCCGTTGTAACACAGTCCAGTCCACACTCAATAAGTCCAACTCGATCACCGTCTTGATAGGTGATAATCTCCCCACAGAGCTGCAGGACTATATCAAACTGTACACTGACATCACGTTCGCCACCTGTGACTGCCATTGTACACACTGCCACACAGGAACTCAGGTTGAAATCACCAGCAAGGTAGTGACATTGCCGCAGGTTGTGTGTATGAGGATCGAACGTGTTAGGAACATTGGCAGAGATACCACTGACATAGTCAAGACAGGCACAAGGTTTGCTTTCCCTGAGACACTGGACCTGAAATATATCATGAAAGACTCTGAAGCACCGGTAGCTACTGTATACAAGCTGTATGCTGTTGTAGCCCACCGTGGCACTCACGACTGTGGACATTACACAGCTTATGTGCGAGACGACAACGACATTTGGTATCTCGCAGACGACTCTCATGTCAGAGTGTGCTCTTGGGAAGATGTCAAGTCAACCTACGAAGCTGGATCTATGCTATACAATGGCGTAGCTTACATGCTCATGTACCATAAACAGCTACCCCACTGTGTGTGACTTGAAGGTTCTGTACATATGTAATACTATCTATCAGTGTGTACCTTGTATTTCCTTGGATCAACTAATAAAGGTGTGATGAAAGTACCATTGTAAGCGTCCAGAGTTATATTATAGAAGGGCTATAATTACATGCAGGTGAAAACAGAGGCAAAGACAAACACAAATAGATCCTGATACATGTACCGTGTTTAACTCAAGTTTATTATGTCATACAAGGATGGGTATACCTTTCGGTATAGGGCAGTCACACAGGTTAACATATTTCCATATCAAAGTAAACACATTGGTATCATTTCCTTACAAGATACCTATCCAGGGTATTGACAACAACCTTGGGTTCCTCCTCTTTATACCTCAAGGTTGAATACGTAGCTGACAGCACTGCTGAAGACGTACACGGTTCGTCTAACTGCGAGACAGAGACACTGTTAGCCAGCCCCTCTAAATACCGTATAACGTAAGCACTTTTCGGCCCACGTACAGGCTGCTTCTTTATTATATGGGAAGACATAACTGTTATCACATAGACACAAAATATTCAGTTTCAGCAGAGTCCGTTTCAGATCCGCTACACCTTGCCCTTGCAGGTTTTTTGTCCAGTTGATCATTAAAGTCCAATTCGGAATCGTCCTCTGACTGAGACCCCGTGTTCTCTTCTGACTGGCACTCTGACTTGGCAGCGCATGTAGGCTCGGCACGATGGGTATGGTGATCCTCTCCGTATTCCTCCTGATCCGAACACTCGTGTTGAGTGGTGTCCGCTAGCCAGGCAGCTTGATCAGTAACCCTGGCTGCCTTCCCGGCCTCTACATGTAATCTGTGTACTTTGACTTGTGACACATCCGACCTCCGATGTGAACCTGAAAATCCTGGGAGGTTGGCCAGTTGCTGGGGTTTGGAAACGTCGGCTCCTGGGTTGTCAAGGTTCTCCCGGGGCCTATTGACAAGTGGGCTTTTTTGTATCTTCTTAGGCGTGCATATGTCCTCCTGCTCTGAGTCGGTATAGATAACTGGAGAGCGAGTGCCTTTTGACTTGGAACAAGGCACCCTTTTTATACTTTGCCGAGTGGGTCCCTCCCCTTGGTAGTCGTCCTCATCTTCTTCAGGAACGGACAGTTTCTTTTTGTATTGGTGTGAATCTCGATTGTGGGTTTGTATCCGCTTAGTGGTCTTTACAGTTTCACACCTTGTGTTAGACTTGTCCAGTCTCTTTTTAGCACAGGCTTTATCTTTCCTTCCTACGAACTTGAGATTCGTCTCTTTACACCCCTTGTCCCTCCTGCTCCTTTTAGATTCTCTCTTGTGATGCCAGCGGTTGGCTTTTGTGAGTTTGACACGCTTGTAATCTTGCTTTATAGAATCGTCCGAGTCGGATAGCAGTGCGCGCTTACAGATGTTCCTTTCCTCTCTCAACCCACTACAGCTAGGCTTAGAGGTATGGGCATCCTGTTCGGACTCTTGTTCGGACTCTGACTGTGACCAGCTGTTGTGCCTATATCTCCGCTTAACATTCTTGGTTTTAGACTTAGCCACTTTTGCCCTCTTTTTCACCTGAGCACAGAATGCATCATCCTCCTCTTCCTCTTCGCTGCTTTGGTCTTCACCAGTAGATCGGTCATCTATGAATGGGTCACTGTAATCGTATTCGTCAAGGGTCTCGCTGTCGTCGTAGCCCATTGTAGCCTCCAACTCGTCACCCGGGATGTTACTTTCATCCACATTACACTCTTCCTCCTCTTCACTGGAGACTTCCTCGGCCTGGCTCAGCCAAGGGTGGTCATCGTCGCCACTGTACTTGGGTTGCCTTCTGTTCTCTTTTGATTGTTGGTATTTTAGGAAACCCTTCCACCAGGATGACTTTATACCCAATGACCTTTTTGACTGATAAGCGGAGCGATGCCGATTTACCACTTTGGTCTTGTGAAAAGGCCTTTCTTTCTTAGTAGATTTGCCAATAATGTGTGTGCTACCCGAATCATTTTTCTTCCTCTCAGCTCCAGGCTTAATCTCTCTGGACAGTTTGGCCACCGGTTGCGCTGAATCATCCCCCGGTTGACACCGGGTAACCTGGAAGGATAGTGCCATCTTGCGTCTCCAGTTGTTGGTGGACATAGCCTCTAAGGTATCAATCAGGGCTTTGCTGAGTCTGTCCTGCAAGCCGTGGCTCTGAAGTGTATTTACAATGGTTCGGTTGTTGCTGACCCAATTGGTGAGGATGTCCCCGTGTCTTTTGTCCAAAAGGGTGTTATCCAATCCGAGGAGAGTACAAACAGCATCTCTCCTGAGACTTTCCTCTTTCAACCAAGGTTCACTCAGCAGTAGAGTGGGAAGGTTCTTGATCCACGTCAAAATGGGAATTGTTTCAGGTGTGACTATAGAGTAACAAGTGTCAGTCTTCTCACTGTCACCATGTCCAGTTTCGTCTTCGCTGTGCTCGTCGACATGAGCCGGACTCTTAGAGGACACATCAGGGTCTTGCACTTGGGTAGAGTGTGGTGAGGATGATCCGCTCTCCGGATCACACCTCTCTCCCTCTCCTACCTTCTGGTATTTCTTTAATTTGTTGAGACAAGTGCGGAGTTTTACAAATAGCACTTTGGCAGTGGCATACATCTGTACCAAGTCCTTGTCCTTGATCTTGTTTGTATCATGTTTGATCAGGGATTGCCAGGTCTTCTGGGATTTGGCTACATTGTTGGGTGTGTGGGGGTTGAACAACTCTTCACATGCTGAAGCCATTTCGAGATTCCCATCGTTACCATATCTCTGTCGCATGTATCTGGACGTAATTTGAGCCAACTCTAACCAGTCCTTCCTCATCTGCTGCTCCACCATACTGGCACGCTTCTTATTTACGGCCGTGTGAATGATCTTGTCAGAGTTGTACGTGTCCCAGAACCGTACGTAATCTTTCACCTTCTGAAGCGGGCAATATAGTAGCTCTGCCACGGCAAACGCGTTGGGGATCTTACAGTCCATATATATAATGGCCAATTCTACCACTTCCACCATGATAGGGTCACTAATCATACTCTCCACGTGCTTTGGTATGTAATTGCACCAGCTGGTTGGATTCACACGCTTGATGAACGCTGCCAATGCGGGATTGTGTATCTCCTGATACATTTCGGGCCCGGTGATAAACGTGTCTCTCCCAAGCTCCTTTAGCGTGTCATTCCAACAGCTCACCAGCTCACCATTGCCCTTGACGCACGATTGCTTCACGGCCCTGCAAAACCTCACAGTAGTAGACACGTACAATTCAGGAGCCAGATCCTGGCCCTTTCTCAGTACGACAACAGGTACCAGGTTCACCCGCTTGCCATCCAGGAACTTGCTGCTCCTTCTGAAGTAGACAGTACGAGTAGCATGGTTCTCATAATGGAAGTGCTTTAGGTCACATATCACTTCATTTTCCGTGAAACAATCAACCCTTGTCTCCCTCTTTTTCTTCATCATGTCAGCCGAAGCAGTGCCTACTACGCAGCACATGGGGGCTATCTCTTCCATGTGAGAGACTAGAACCTGGGTGGACATTGTATTGTCCTCCGTGAGTAACAACTGGACAGGCTGAATCTGTTGAAAGGAAGGCGTGAGTGCTGTGGAGTGAGTGGGCACCTCCAGGGTCAAGTCCCAAAATTCGAACATGCTACCAGTGACACTTTTCAGCAACTCCAGGCTCCCGAGTCCCGGGACAAACAGTACCTCTTGGACGAAGTATGACTTGCCATTGACTTTCCCGTTTGTCGGGAAGCCAACGGTGTAGGTTCCAATCATGGACCTGTTCCTGTCGCAGTAGACAAAGTTGTGTTTTTCAGAGTACTGTGTGACCACTGGAATCACCTTCTTACCCTTGGGACTTATCAGTTCTTTAGTCGGTATATAGAAGTTTGTGTAGTTACCGTATGCCAGTAGCACGTGCTTGAGACCAGCCTTGTCTAGACCTGACATAGAGTCAACGCCTGTACCACTTTCAATGTCCACTAGGTCCATCAGCGCAAGCAATAACAAGCACGACGGTTGTTGTTGTATGTTGTTAGAGTCCTTGATTACCATATCCCTGATAATCTTATGGATTGTTTTTGGTTTGTACCTTTTCTCTCTCTCCGAAAGTGCCTGTTGCTTACACATCATCAGGTCGACCACTTTATCAAACAGTCCTTGTGTACTTTTACAAGTGAACACATCTTTGTAATCCGATTTGTAATACCAAGGAGGGTGGTCTGCCACAATATATTTTGTGGTTACACCGGCCATGGTCGGTATGTTCAGTATCTATCGATGTCTATCACTTCTTATAGACAGTTCTTGTGTTTCATATGAACCAGCCTTTAAACAACTGGTGGCCCACTGTAGTCAATTGGGTAGAATGGGAGCCTGTTAGACCTCTCTCAAAGTATCCAGAGTTGTGAAGTGGATATGCCTTGCGTAAGGGCTTTTACATGGCAGTTTGTAGTGACATCACCTACCACTGGCTGGATAAAATAACCTTCAACCACAGTAACTCAACACTGTTTGCTACAGCTGAGCTATCTAAGCATGACTCATGTTTCCAAACCGAGTTCAAATATCCAACAGAGACCAATACTATCTATCCACCCGTGGCTCCTCTTTCCAACGGGGCAATGTCTCATGTTTCCAAACCTAGTTCAAATATCCAACAGAGACAAATCCCATCTATCCAAACATGGCTCATCTGTCCAATGCCACTGTTTCGGGCTATTTTCCCTCCCACCTTATTTCTAGCTTTTCCTCTCTCTCTCTCTCTGCCTCTGGCTCAATTTAGGGCTTTATTCCCTCCCACCCTTTTTTTAGCTTTCCTCTCTCTCTCTCTCTCTCACTCCCTATGTCTGCCTCTGGCTCTACTCATGTTTCCAAACCGAGTTCAAATGTCCAACAGAGACAAATCCTATCTATCCAACGGTGGCTCGGGAGTCCAATGGGCCATGTCTGATGTTTCCAAACCGAGTTCAAATATCCAACAGAGACAAATCCTATCTATCCAACGGTGGCTCGGGGGTCCAATGTCACTGTTTCGGGCCAATTTTCCCTCCCACCCTTTTTTTAGCTTTCCTCTCTCTCTCTCTCTCTCTCACTCCCTATGTCTGCCTCTGGCTCTACTCATGTTTCCAAACCGAGTTCAAATGTCCAACAGAGACAAATCCTATCTATCCAACGGTGGCTCGGGAGTCCAATGGGCCATGTCTGATGTTTCCAAACCGAGTTCAAATATCCAACAGAGACAAATCCTATCTATCCAACGGTGGCTCGGGGGTCCAATGTCACTGTTTCGGGCCAATTTTCCCTCCCACCCTTTTTTTAGCTTTCCTCTCTCTCTCTCTCTCTCTCACTCCCTATGTCTGCCTCTGGCTCTACTCATGTTTCCAAACCGAGTTCAAATGTCCAACAGAGACAAATCCTATCTATCCAACGGTGGCTCGGGAGTCCAATGGGCCATGTCTGATGTTTCCAAACCGAGTTCAAATATCCAACAGAGACAAATCCTATCTATCCAACGGTGGCTCGGGGGTCCAATGTCACTGTTTCGGGCCAATTTTCCCTCCCACCCTTTTTCTCAGCTTTCCTCTCTCTCTCTCTCTCTCTCTCTCTCTCTCTCTCTCCCTATGTCTGCCTCTGGCTCAATTTAGGGCTTTATTCCCTCCCACCCTTTTTTTAGCTTTCCTCTCTCTCTCTCTCTCACTCCCTATGTCTGCCTCTGGCTCTACTCATGTTTCCAAACCGAGTTCAAATGTCCAACAGAGACAAATCCTATCTATCCAACGGTGGCTCGGGGGTCCAATGGGCCATGTCGGATGTTTCCAAACCGAGTTTTTCTAGCTCTCTCTCTCTCTCTCACTCGCCCTATTTCTTCCTCAAGCTCAATTTAGGGCTATTTTCCCTCCCACCTTTTTCTAGCTTTCTCTCTCTCTCTGTCACTCGCCCTATTTCTGCCTCTTGCTCAATTTAGGGCTATTTTCCCTCCCACCCTTCTTCTAACTTTCCCTCTCTCACCCTCCGTATTTCTGTCCCTGGCTCAATAATTTGCCTGTTTCGGAGGGCCTCGGGCTCCTGTGTCTACCTGGCTCTTGGAAAATGTTGACGGCTCGTGTTTAAAATCGAGACCGTTTTCATCTGTCCAACCGTCACGAGGAGCCGATCGGGCCCGACGTTGCCTGTTTCGGATGGCCTCGGGGGCTCCTGTGTCTACCTGGCTCTTGGAAAATGTTGACGGCTCGTGTTTAAAATCGAGACCGTTTTCATCTGTCCAACCGTCACGAGGAGCCGATCGGGCCCGACGTTGCCTGTTTCGGAGGGCTGTGGGGCTCCCGTGTTACCTCGCACTTGGAAAAAGTTGACGGCTCGAGTTGAAAATCGAGACCGTTTCCATTTGTCCAACCGTCACGGGGAGCCGATTGGGCTATTTTCCCTCCCACCTTTTTCTAGCTCTCTCTCTCTCTCTCTCACTCGCCCTATTTCTTCCTCAAGCTCAATTTAGGGCTATTTTCCCTCCCACCTTTTTCTAGCTTTCTCTCTCTCTCTGTCACTCGCCCTATTTCTGCCTCTTGCTCAATTTAGGGCTATTTTCCCTCCCACCCTTCTTCTAACTTTCCCTCTCTCACCCTCCGTATTTCTGTCCCTGGCTCAATAATTTGCCTGTTTCGGAGGGCCTCGGGCTCCTGTGTCTACCTGGCTCTTGGAAAATGTTGACGGCTCGTGTTTAAAATCGAGACCGTTTTCATCTGTCCAACCGTCACGAGGAGCCGATCGGGCCCGACGTTGCCTGTTTCGGATGGCCTCGGGGGCTCCTGTGTCTACCTGGCTCTTGGAAAATGTTGACGGCTCGTGTTTAAAATCGAGACCGTTTTCATCTGTCCAACCGTCACGAGGAGCCGATCGGGCCCGACGTTGCCTGTTTCGGAGGGCTGTGGGGCTCCCGTGTTACCTCGCACTTGGAAAAAGTTGACGGCTCGAGTTGAAAATCGAGACCGTTTCCATTTGTCCAACCGTCACGGGGAGCCGATTGGGCTATTTTCCCTCCCACCTTTTTCTAGCTCTCTCTCTCTCTCTCTCACTCGCCCTATTTCTTCCTCAAGCTCAATTTAGGGCTATTTTCCCTCCCACCTTTTTCTAGCTTTCTCTCTCTCTCTGTCACTCGCCCTATTTCTGCCTCTTGCTCAATTTAGGGCTATTTTCCCTCCCACCCTTCTTCTAACTTTCCCTCTCTCACCCTCCGTATTTCTGTCCCTGGCTCAATAATTTGCCTGTTTCGGATGGCCTCGGGGGCTCCTGTGTCTACCTGGCTCTTGGAAAATGTTGACGGCTCGTGTTTAAAATCGAGACCGTTTTCATCTGTCCAACCGTCACGAGGAGCCGATCGGGCCCGACGTTGCCTGTTTCGGATGGCCTCGGGGGCTCCTGTGTCTACCTGGCTCTTGGAAAATGTTGACGGCTCGTGTTTAAAATCGAGACCGTTTTCATCTGTCCAACCGTCACGAGGAGCCGATCGGGCCCGACGTTGCCTGTTTCGGAGGGCTGTGGGGCTCCCGTGTTACCTCGCACTTGGAAAAAGTTGACGGCTCGAGTTGAAAATCGAGACCGTTTCCATTTGTCCAACCGTCACGGGGAGCCGATTGGGCTATTTTCCCTCCCACCTTTTTCTAGCTCTCTCTCTCTCTCTCTCACTCGCCCTATTTCTTCCTCAAGCTCAATTTAGGGCTATTTTCCCTCCCACCTTTTTCTAGCTTTCTCTCTCTCTCTGTCACTCGCCCTATTTCTGCCTCTTGCTTCAATTTAGGGCTATTTTCCCTCCCACCCTTCTTCTAACTTTCCCTCTCTCACCCTCCGTATTTCTGTCCCTGGCTCAATAATTTGCCTGTTTCGGATGGCCTCGGGGGCTCCTGTGTCTACCTGGCTCTTGGAAAATGTTGACGGCTCGTGTTTAAAATCGAGACCGTTTTCATCTGTCCAACCGTCACGAGGAGCCGATCGGGCCCGACGTTGCCTGTTTCGGATGGCCTCGGGGGCTCCTGTGTCTACCTGGCTCTTGGAAAATGTTGACGGCTCGTGTTTAAAATCGAGACCGTTTTCATCTGTCCAACCGTCACGAGGAGCCGATCGGGCCCGACGTTGCCTGTTTCGGAGGGCTGTGGGGCTCCCGTGTTACCTCGCACTTGGAAAAAGTTGACGGCTCGAGTTGAAAATCGAGACCGTTTCCATTTGTCCAACCGTCACGGGGAGCCGATTGGGCTATTTTCCCTCCCACCTTTTTCTAGCTCTCTCTCTCTCTCTCTCACTCGCCCTATTTCTTCCTCAAGCTCAATTTAGGGCTATTTTCCCTCCCACCTTTTTCTAGCTTTCTCTCTCTCTCTGTCACTCGCCCTATTTCTGCCTCTTGCTCAATTTAGGGCTATTTTCCCTCCCACCCTTCTTCTAACTTTCCCTCTCTCACCCTCCGTATTTCTGTCCCTGGCTCAATAATTTGCCTGTTTCGGATGGCCTCGGGGCTCCTGTGTCTACCTGGCTCTTGGAAAATGTTGACGGCTCGTGTTTAAAATCGAGACCGTTTTCATCTGTCCAACCGTCACGAGGAGCCGATCGGGCCCGACGTTGCCTGTTTCGGATGGCCTCGGGGGCTCCTGTGTCTACCTGGCTCTTGGAAAATGTTGACGGCTCGTGTTTAAAATCGAGACCGTTTTCATCTGTCCAACCGTCACGAGGAGCCGATCGGGCCCGACGTTGCCTGTTTCGGAGGGCTGTGGGGCTCCCGTGTTACCTCGCACTTGGAAAAAGTTGACGGCTCGAGTTGAAAATCGAGACCGTTTCCATTTGTCCAACCGTCACGGGGAGCCGATTGGGCTATTTTCCCTCCCACCTTTTTCTAGCTCTCTCTCTCTCTCTCTCACTCGCCCTATTTCTTCCTCAAGCTCAATTTAGGGCTATTTTCCCTCCCACCTTTTTCTAGCTTTCTCTCTCTCTCTGTCACTCGCCCTATTTCTGCCTCTTGCTCAATTTAGGGCTATTTTCCCTCCCACCCTTCTTCTAACTTTCCCTCTCTCACCCTCCGTATTTCTGTCCCTGGCTCAATAATTTGCCTGTTTCGGATGGCCTCGGGGGCTCCTGTGTCTACCTGGCTCTTGGAAAATGTTGACGGCTCGTGTTTAAAATCGAGACCGTTTTCATCTGTCCAACCGTCACGAGGAGCCGATCGGGCCCGACGTTGCCTGTTTCGGATGGCCTCGGGGGCTCCTGTGTCTACCTGGCTCTTGGAAAATGTTGACGGCTCGTGTTTAAAATCGAGACCGTTTTCATCTGTCCAACCGTCACGAGGAGCCGATCGGGCCCGACGTTGCCTGTTTCGGAGGGCTGTGGGGCTCCCGTGTTACCTCGCACTTGGAAAAAGTTGACGGCTCGAGTTGAAAATCGAGACCGTTTCCATTTGTCCAACCGTCACGGGGAGCCGATTGGGCTATTTTCCCTCCCACCTTTTTCTAGCTCTCTCTCTCTCTCTCTCACTCGCCCTATTTCTTCCTCAAGCTCAATTTAGGGCTATTTTCCCTCCCACCTTTTTCTAGCTTTCTCTCTCTCTCTGTCACTCGCCCTATTTCTGCCTCTTGCTCAATTTAGGGCTATTTTCCCTCCCACCCTTCTTCTAACTTTCCCTCTCTCACCCTCCGTATTTCTGTCCCTGGCTCAATAATTTGCCTGTTTCGGATGGCCTCGGGGCTCCTGTGTCTACCTGGCTCTTGGAAAATGTTGACGGCTCGTGTTTAAAATCGAGACCGTTTTCATCTGTCCAACCGTCACGAGGAGCCGATCGGGCCCGACGTTGCCTGTTTCGGATGGCCTCGGGGGCTCCTGTGTCTACCTGGCTCTTGGAAAATGTTGACGGCTCGTGTTTAAAATCGAGACCGTTTTCATCTGTCCAACCGTCACGAGGAGCCGATCGGGCCCGACGTTGCCTGTTTCGGAGGGCTGTGGGGCTCCCGTGTTACCTCGCACTTGGAAAAAGTTGACGGCTCGAGTTGAAAATCGAGACCGTTTCCATTTGTCCAACCGTCACGGGGAGCCGATTGGGCTATTTTCCCTCCCACCTTTTTCTAGCTCTCTCTCTCTCTCTCTCACTCGCCCTATTTCTTCCTCAAGCTCAATTTAGGGCTATTTTCCCTCCCACCTTTTTCTAGCTTTCTCTCTCTCTCTGTCACTCGCCCTATTTCTGCCTCTTGCTCAATTTAGGGCTATTTTCCCTCCCACCCTTCTTCTAACTTTCCCTCTCTCACCCTCCGTATTTCTGTCCCTGGCTCAATAATTTGCCTGTTTCGGATGGCCTCGGGGGCTCCTGTGTCTACCTGGCTCTTGGAAAATGTTGACGGCTCGTGTTTAAAATCGAGACCGTTTTCATCTGTCCAACCGTCACGAGGAGCCGATCGGGCCCGACGTTGCCTGTTTCGGATGGCCTCGGGGGCTCCTGTGTCTACCTGGCTCTTGGAAAATGTTGACGGCTCGTGTTTAAAATCGAGACCGTTTTCATCTGTCCAACCGTCACGAGGAGCCGATCGGGCCCGACGTTGCCTGTTTCGGAGGGCTGTGGGGCTCCCGTGTTACCTCGCACTTGGAAAAAGTTGACGGCTCGAGTTGAAAATCGAGACCGTTTCCATTTGTCCAACCGTCACGGGGAGCCGATTGGGCTATTTTCCCTCCCACCTTTTTCTAGCTCTCTCTCTCTCTCTCTCACTCGCCCTATTTCTTCCTCAAGCTCAATTTAGGGCTATTTTCCCTCCCACCTTTTTCTAGCTTTCTCTCTCTCTCTGTCACTCGCCCTATTTCTGCCTCTTGCTTCAATTTAGGGCTATTTTCCCTCCCACCCTTCTTCTAACTTTCCCTCTCTCACCCTCCGTATTTCTGTCCCTGGCTCAATAATTTGCCTGTTTCGGATGGCCTCGGGGGCTCCTGTGTCTACCTGGCTCTTGGAAAATGTTGACGGCTCGTGTTTAAAATCGAGACCGTTTTCATCTGTCCAACCGTCACGAGGAGCCGATCGGGCCCGACGTTGCCTGTTTCGGATGGCCTCGGGGGCTCCTGTGTCTACCTGGCTCTTGGAAAATGTTGACGGCTCGTGTTTAAAATCGAGACCGTTTTCATCTGTCCAACCGTCACGAGGAGCCGATCGGGCCCGACGTTGCCTGTTTCGGAGGGCTGTGGGGCTCCCGTGTTACCTCGCACTTGGAAAAAGTTGACGGCTCGAGTTGAAAATCGAGACCGTTTCCATTTGTCCAACCGTCACGGGGAGCCGATTGGGCTATTTTCCCTCCCACCTTTTTCTAGCTCTCTCTCTCTCTCTCTCACTCGCCCTATTTCTTCCTCAAGCTCAATTTAGGGCTATTTTCCCTCCCACCTTTTTCTAGCTTTCTCTCTCTCTCTGTCACTCGCCCTATTTCTGCCTCTTGCTCAATTTAGGGCTATTTTCCCTCCCACCCTTCTTCTAACTTTCCCTCTCTCACCCTCCGTATTTCTGTCCCTGGCTCAATAATTTGCCTGTTTCGGATGGCCTCGGGGCTCCTGTGTCTACCTGGCTCTTGGAAAATGTTGACGGCTCGTGTTTAAAATCGAGACCGTTTTCATCTGTCCAACCGTCACGAGGAGCCGATCGGGCCCGACGTTGCCTGTTTCGGATGGCCTCGGGGGCTCCTGTGTCTACCTGGCTCTTGGAAAATGTTGACGGCTCGTGTTTAAAATCGAGACCGTTTTCATCTGTCCAACCGTCACGAGGAGCCGATCGGGCCCGACGTTGCCTGTTTCGGAGGGCTGTGGGGCTCCCGTGTTACCTCGCACTTGGAAAAAGTTGACGGCTCGAGTTGAAAATCGAGACCGTTTCCATTTGTCCAACCGTCACGGGGAGCCGATTGGGCTATTTTCCCTCCCACCTTTTTCTAGCTCTCTCTCTCTCTCTCTCACTCGCCCTATTTCTTCCTCAAGCTCAATTTAGGGCTATTTTCCCTCCCACCTTTTTCTAGCTTTCTCTCTCTCTCTGTCACTCGCCCTATTTCTGCCTCTTGTTCAATTTAGGGCTATTTTCCCTCCCACCCTTCTTCTAACTTTCCCTCTCTCACCCTCCGTATTTCTGTCCCTGGCTCAATAATTTGCCTGTTTCGGATGGCCTCGGGGGCTCCTGTGTCTACCTGGCTCTTGGAAAATGTTGACGGCTCGTGTTTAAAATCGAGACCGTTTTCATCTGTCCAACCGTCACGAGGAGCCGATCGGGCCCGACGTTGCCTGTTTCGGATGGCCTCGGGGGCTCCTGTGTCTACCTGGCTCTTGGAAAATGTTGACGGCTCGTGTTTAAAATCGAGACCGTTTTCATCTGTCCAACCGTCACGAGGAGCCGATCGGGCCCGACGTTGCCTGTTTCGGAGGGCTGTGGGGCTCCCGTGTTACCTCGCACTTGGAAAAAGTTGACGGCTCGAGTTGAAAATCGAGACCGTTTCCATTTGTCCAACCGTCACGGGGAGCCGATTGGGCTATTTTCCCTCCCACCTTTTTCTAGCTCTCTCTCTCTCTCTCTCACTCGCCCTATTTCTTCCTCAAGCTCAATTTAGGGCTATTTTCCCTCCCACCTTTTTCTAGCTTTCTCTCTCTCTCTGTCACTCGCCCTATTTCTGCCTCTTGTTCAATTTAGGGCTATTTTCCCTCCCACCCTTCTTCTAACTTTCCCTCTCTCACCCTCCGTATTTCTGTCCCTGGCTCAATAATTTGCCTGTTTCGGATGGCCTCGGGGGCTCCTGTGTCTACCTGGCTCTTGGAAAATGTTGACGGCTCGTGTTTAAAATCGAGACCGTTTTCATCTGTCCAACCGTCACGAGGAGCCGATCGGGCCCGACGTTGCCTGTTTCGGATGGCCTCGGGGGCTCCTGTGTCTACCTGGCTCTTGGAAAATGTTGACGGCTCGTGTTTAAAATCGAGACCGTTTTCATCTGTCCAACCGTCACGAGGAGCCGATCGGGCCCGACGTTGCCTGTTTCGGAGGGCTGTGGGGCTCCCGTGTTACCTCGCACTTGGAAAAAGTTGACGGCTCGAGTTGAAAATCGAGACCGTTTCCATTTGTCCAACCGTCACGGGGAGCCGATTGGGCTATTTTCCCTCCCACCTTTTTCTAGCTCTCTCTCTCTCTCTCACTCGCCCTATTTCTTCCTCAAGCTCAATTTAGGGCTATTTTCCCTCCCACCTTTTTCTAGCTTTCTCTCTCTCTCTGTCACTCGCCCTATTTCTGCCTCTTGCTCAATTTAGGGCTATTTTCCCTCCCACCCTTCTTCTAACTTTCCCTCTCTCACCCTCCGTATTTCTGTCCCTGGCTCAATAATTTGCCTGTTTCGGATGGCCTCGGGGGCTCCTGTGTCTACCTGGCTCTTGGAAAATGTTGACGGCTCGTGTTTAAAATCGAGACCGTTTTCATCTGTCCAACCGTCACGAGGAGCCGATCGGGCCCGACGTTGCCTGTTTCGGATGGCCTCGGGGGCTCCTGTGTCTACCTGGCTCTTGGAAAATGTTGACGGCTCGTGTTTAAAATCGAGACCGTTTTCATCTGTCCAACCGTCACGAGGAGCCGATCGGGCCCGACGTTGCCTGTTTCGGAGGGCTGTGGGGCTCCCGTGTTACCTCGCACTTGGAAAAAGTTGACGGCTCGAGTTGAAAATCGAGACCGTTTCCATTTGTCCAACCGTCACGGGGAGCCGATTGGGCTATTTTCCCTCCCACCTTTTTCTAGCTCTCTCTCTCTCTCTCTCACTCGCCCTATTTCTTCCTCAAGCTCAATTTAGGGCTATTTTCCCTCCCACCTTTTTCTAGCTTTCTCTCTCTCTCTGTCACTCGCCCTATTTCTGCCTCTTGCTCAATTTAGGGCTATTTTCCCTCCCACCCTTCTTCTAACTTTCCCTCTCTCACCCTCCGTATTTCTGTCCCTGGCTCAATAATTTGCCTGTTTCGGATGGCCTCGGGGGCTCCTGTGTCTACCTGGCTCTTGGAAAATGTTGACGGCTCGTGTTTAAAATCGAGACCGTTTTCATCTGTCCAACCGTCACGAGGAGCCGATCGGGCCCGACGTTGCCTGTTTCGGATGGCCTCGGGGGCTCCTGTGTCTACCTGGCTCTTGGAAAATGTTGACGGCTCGTGTTTAAAATCGAGACCGTTTTCATCTGTCCAACCGTCACGAGGAGCCGATCGGGCCCGACGTTGCCTGTTTCGGAGGGCTGTGGGGCTCCCGTGTTACCTCGCACTTGGAAAAAGTTGACGGCTCGAGTTGAAAATCGAGACCGTTTCCATTTGTCCAACCGTCACGGGGAGCCGATTGGGCTATTTTCCCTCCCACCTTTTTCTAGCTCTCTCTCTCTCTCTCTCACTCGCCCTATTTCTTCCTCAAGCTCAATTTAGGGCTATTTTCCCTCCCACCTTTTTCTAGCTTTCTCTCTCTCTCTGTCACTCGCCCTATTTCTGCCTCTTGCTCAATTTAGGGCTATTTTCCCTCCCACCCTTCTTCTAACTTTCCCTCTCTCACCCTCCGTATTTCTGTCCCTGGCTCAATAATTTGCCTGTTTCGGATGGCCTCGGGGCTCCTGTGTCTACCTGGCTCTTGGAAAATGTTGACGGCTCGTGTTTAAAATCGAGACCGTTTTCATCTGTCCAACCGTCACGAGGAGCCGATCGGGCCCGACGTTGCCTGTTTCGGATGGCCTCGGGGGCTCCTGTGTCTACCTGGCTCTTGGAAAATGTTGACGGCTCGTGTTTAAAATCGAGACCGTTTTCATCTGTCCAACCGTCACGAGGAGCCGATCGGGCCCGACGTTGCCTGTTTCGGAGGGCTGTGGGGCTCCCGTGTTACCTCGCACTTGGAAAAAGTTGACGGCTCGAGTTGAAAATCGAGACCGTTTCCATTTGTCCAACCGTCACGGGGAGCCGATTGGGCTATTTTCCCTCCCACCTTTTTCTAGCTCTCTCTCTCTCTCTCTCACTCGCCCTATTTCTTCCTCAAGCTCAATTTAGGGCTATTTTCCCTCCCACCTTTTTCTAGCTTTCTCTCTCTCTCTGTCACTCGCCCTATTTCTGCCTCTTGCTCAATTTAGGGCTATTTTCCCTCCCACCCTTCTTCTAACTTTCCCTCTCTCACCCTCCGTATTTCTGTCCCTGGCTCAATAATTTGCCTGTTTCGGATGGCCTCGGGGGCTCCTGTGTCTACCTGGCTCTTGGAAAATGTTGACGGCTCGTGTTTAAAATCGAGACCGTTTTCATCTGTCCAACCGTCACGAGGAGCCGATCGGGCCCGACGTTGCCTGTTTCGGATGGCCTCGGGGGCTCCTGTGTCTACCTGGCTCTTGGAAAATGTTGACGGCTCGTGTTTAAAATCGAGACCGTTTTCATCTGTCCAACCGTCACGAGGAGCCGATCGGGCCCGACGTTGCCTGTTTCGGAGGGCTGTGGGGCTCCCGTGTTACCTCGCACTTGGAAAAAGTTGACGGCTCGAGTTGAAAATCGAGACCGTTTCCATTTGTCCAACCGTCACGGGGAGCCGATTGGGCTATTTTCCCTCCCACCTTTTTCTAGCTCTCTCTCTCTCTCTCTCACTCGCCCTATTTCTTCCTCAAGCTCAATTTAGGGCTATTTTCCCTCCCACCTTTTTCTAGCTTTCTCTCTCTCTCTGTCACTCGCCCTATTTCTGCCTCTTGCTCAATTTAGGGCTATTTTCCCTCCCACCCTTCTTCTAACTTTCCCTCTCTCACCCTCCGTATTTCTGTCCCTGGCTCAATAATTTGCCTGTTTCGGATGGCCTCGGGGCTCCTGTGTCTACCTGGCTCTTGGAAAATGTTGACGGCTCGTGTTTAAAATCGAGACCGTTTTCATCTGTCCAACCGTCACGAGGAGCCGATCGGGCCCGACGTTGCCTGTTTCGGATGGCCTCGGGGGCTCCTGTGTCTACCTGGCTCTTGGAAAATGTTGACGGCTCGTGTTTAAAATCGAGACCGTTTTCATCTGTCCAACCGTCACGAGGAGCCGATCGGGCCCGACGTTGCCTGTTTCGGAGGGCTGTGGGGCTCCCGTGTTACCTCGCACTTGGAAAAAGTTGACGGCTCGAGTTGAAAATCGAGACCGTTTCCATTTGTCCAACCGTCACGGGGAGCCGATTGGGCTATTTTCCCTCCCACCTTTTTCTAGCTCTCTCTCTCTCTCTCTCTCACTCGCCCTATTTCTTCCTCAAGCTCAATTTAGGGCTATTTTCCCTCCCACCTTTTTCTAGCTTTCTCTCTCTCTCTGTCACTCGCCCTATTTCTGCCTCTTGCTCAATTTAGGGCTATTTTCCCTCCCACCCTTCTTCTAACTTTCCCTCTCTCACCCTCCGTATTTCTGTCCCTGGCTCAATAATTTGCCTGTTTCGGATGGCCTCGGGGCTCCTGTGTCTACCTGGCTCTTGGAAAATGTTGACGGCTCGTGTTTAAAATCGAGACCGTTTTCATCTGTCCAACCGTCACGAGGAGCCGATCGGGCCCGACGTTGCCTGTTTCGGATGGCCTCGGGGGCTCCTGTGTCTACCTGGCTCTTGGAAAATGTTGACGGCTCGTGTTTAAAATCGAGACCGTTTTCATCTGTCCAACCGTCACGAGGAGCCGATCGGGCCCGACGTTGCCTGTTTCGGAGGGCTGTGGGGCTCCCGTGTTACCTCGCACTTGGAAAAAGTTGACGGCTCGAGTTGAAAATCGAGACCGTTTCCATTTGTCCAACCGTCACGGGGAGCCGATTGGGCTATTTTCCCTCCCACCTTTTTCTAGCTCTCTCTCTCTCTCTCTCACTCGCCCTATTTCTTCCTCAAGCTCAATTTAGGGCTATTTTCCCTCCCACCTTTTTCTAGCTTTCTCTCTCTCTCTGTCACTCGCCCTATTTCTGCCTCTTGCTCAATTTAGGGCTATTTTCCCTCCCACCCTTCTTCTAACTTTCCCTCTCTCACCCTCCGTATTTCTGTCCCTGGCTCAATAATTTGCCTGTTTCGGATGGCCTCGGGGGCTCCTGTGTCTACCTGGCTCTTGGAAAATGTTGACGGCTCGTGTTTAAAATCGAGACCGTTTTCATCTGTCCAACCGTCACGAGGAGCCGATCGGGCCCGACGTTGCCTGTTTCGGATGGCCTCGGGGGCTCCTGTGTCTACCTGGCTCTTGGAAAATGTTGACGGCTCGTGTTTAAAATCGAGACCGTTTTCATCTGTCCAACCGTCACGAGGAGCCGATCGGGCCCGACGTTGCCTGTTTCGGAGGGCTGTGGGGCTCCCGTGTTACCTCGCACTTGGAAAAAGTTGACGGCTCGAGTTGAAAATCGAGACCGTTTCCATTTGTCCAACCGTCACGGGGAGCCGATTGGGCTATTTTCCCTCCCACCTTTTTCTAGCTCTCTCTCTCTCTCTCTCACTCGCCCTATTTCTTCCTCAAGCTCAATTTAGGGCTATTTTCCCTCCCACCTTTTTCTAGCTTTCTCTCTCTCTCTGTCACTCGCCCTATTTCTGCCTCTTGTTCAATTTAGGGCTATTTTCCCTCCCACCCTTCTTCTAACTTTCCCTCTCTCACCCTCCGTATTTCTGTCCCTGGCTCAATAATTTGCCTGTTTCGGATGGCCTCGGGGGCTCCTGTGTCTACCTGGCTCTTGGAAAATGTTGACGGCTCGTGTTTAAAATCGAGACCGTTTTCATCTGTCCAACCGTCACGAGGAGCCGATCGGGCCCGACGTTGCCTGTTTCGGATGGCCTCGGGGGCTCCTGTGTCTACCTGGCTCTTGGAAAATGTTGACGGCTCGTGTTTAAAATCGAGACCGTTTTCATCTGTCCAACCGTCACGAGGAGCCGATCGGGCCCGACGTTGCCTGTTTCGGAGGGCTGTGGGGCTCCCGTGTTACCTCGCACTTGGAAAAAGTTGACGGCTCGAGTTGAAAATCGAGACCGTTTCCATTTGTCCAACCGTCACGGGGAGCCGATTGGGCTATTTTCCCTCCCACCTTTTTCTAGCTCTCTCTCTCTCTCTCACTCGCCCTATTTCTTCCTCAAGCTCAATTTAGGGCTATTTTCCCTCCCACCTTTTTCTAGCTTTCTCTCTCTCTCTGTCACTCGCCCTATTTCTGCCTCTTGCTCAATTTAGGGCTATTTTCCCTCCCACCCTTCTTCTAACTTTCCCTCTCTCACCCTCCGTATTTCTGTCCCTGGCTCAATAATTTGCCTGTTTCGGATGGCCTCGGGGCTCCTGTGTCTACCTGGCTCTTGGAAAATGTTGACGGCTCGTGTTTAAAATCGAGACCGTTTTCATCTGTCCAACCGTCACGAGGAGCCGATCGGGCCCGACGTTGCCTGTTTCGGATGGCCTCGGGGGCTCCTGTGTCTACCTGGCTCTTGGAAAATGTTGACGGCTCGTGTTTAAAATCGAGACCGTTTTCATCTGTCCAACCGTCACGAGGAGCCGATCGGGCCCGACGTTGCCTGTTTCGGAGGGCTGTGGGGCTCCCGTGTTACCTCGCACTTGGAAAAAGTTGACGGCTCGAGTTGAAAATCGAGACCGTTTCCATTTGTCCAACCGTCACGGGGAGCCGATTGGGCTATTTTCCCTCCCACCTTTTTCTAGCTCTCTCTCTCTCTCTCTCACTCGCCCTATTTCTTCCTCAAGCTCAATTTAGGGCTATTTTCCCTCCCACCTTTTTCTAGCTTTCTCTCTCTCTCTGTCACTCGCCCTATTTCTGCCTCTTGCTTCAATTTAGGGCTATTTTCCCTCCCACCCTTCTTCTAACTTTCCCTCTCTCACCCTCCGTATTTCTGTCCCTGGCTCAATAATTTGCCTGTTTCGGATGGCCTCGGGGGCTCCTGTGTCTACCTGGCTCTTGGAAAATGTTGACGGCTCGTGTTTAAAATCGAGACCGTTTTCATCTGTCCAACCGTCACGAGGAGCCGATCGGGCCCGACGTTGCCTGTTTCGGATGGCCTCGGGGGCTCCTGTGTCTACCTGGCTCTTGGAAAATGTTGACGGCTCGTGTTTAAAATCGAGACCGTTTTCATCTGTCCAACCGTCACGAGGAGCCGATCGGGCCCGACGTTGCCTGTTTCGGAGGGCTGTGGGGCTCCCGTGTTACCTCGCACTTGGAAAAAGTTGACGGCTCGAGTTGAAAATCGAGACCGTTTCCATTTGTCCAACCGTCACGGGGAGCCGATTGGGCTATTTTCCCTCCCACCTTTTTCTAGCTCTCTCTCTCTCTCTCTCACTCGCCCTATTTCTTCCTCAAGCTCAATTTAGGGCTATTTTCCCTCCCACCTTTTTCTAGCTTTCTCTCTCTCTCTGTCACTCGCCCTATTTCTGCCTCTTGCTCAATTTAGGGCTATTTTCCCTCCCACCCTTCTTCTAACTTTCCCTCTCTCACCCTCCGTATTTCTGTCCCTGGCTCAATAATTTGCCTGTTTCGGATGGCCTCGGGGGCTCCTGTGTCTACCTGGCTCTTGGAAAATGTTGACGGCTCGTGTTTAAAATCGAGACCGTTTTCATCTGTCCAACCGTCACGAGGAGCCGATCGGGCCCGACGTTGCCTGTTTCGGATGGCCTCGGGGGCTCCTGTGTCTACCTGGCTCTTGGAAAATGTTGACGGCTCGTGTTTAAAATCGAGACCGTTTTCATCTGTCCAACCGTCACGAGGAGCCGATCGGGCCCGACGTTGCCTGTTTCGGAGGGCTGTGGGGCTCCCGTGTTACCTCGCACTTGGAAAAAGTTGACGGCTCGAGTTGAAAATCGAGACCGTTTCCATTTGTCCAACCGTCACGGGGAGCCGATTGGGCTATTTTCCCTCCCACCTTTTTCTAGCTCTCTCTCTCTCTCTCTCACTCGCCCTATTTCTTCCTCAAGCTCAATTTAGGGCTATTTTCCCTCCCACCTTTTTCTAGCTTTCTCTCTCTCTCTGTCACTCGCCCTATTTCTGCCTCTTGCTCAATTTAGGGCTATTTTCCCTCCCACCCTTCTTCTAACTTTCCCTCTCTCACCCTCCGTATTTCTGTCCCTGGCTCAATAATTTGCCTGTTTCGGATGGCCTCGGGGCTCCTGTGTCTACCTGGCTCTTGGAAAATGTTGACGGCTCGTGTTTAAAATCGAGACCGTTTTCATCTGTCCAACCGTCACGAGGAGCCGATCGGGCCCGACGTTGCCTGTTTCGGATGGCCTCGGGGGCTCCTGTGTCTACCTGGCTCTTGGAAAATGTTGACGGCTCGTGTTTAAAATCGAGACCGTTTTCATCTGTCCAACCGTCACGAGGAGCCGATCGGGCCCGACGTTGCCTGTTTCGGAGGGCTGTGGGGCTCCCGTGTTACCTCGCACTTGGAAAAAGTTGACGGCTCGAGTTGAAAATCGAGACCGTTTCCATTTGTCCAACCGTCACGGGGAGCCGATTGGGCTATTTTCCCTCCCACCTTTTTCTAGCTCTCTCTCTCTCTCTCTCACTCGCCCTATTTCTTCCTCAAGCTCAATTTAGGGCTATTTTCCCTCCCACCTTTTTCTAGCTTTCTCTCTCTCTCTGTCACTCGCCCTATTTCTGCCTCTTGCTCAATTTAGGGCTATTTTCCCTCCCACCCTTCTTCTAACTTTCCCTCTCTCACCCTCCGTATTTCTGTCCCTGGCTCAATAATTTGCCTGTTTCGGATGGCCTCGGGGCTCCTGTGTCTACCTGGCTCTTGGAAAATGTTGACGGCTCGTGTTTAAAATCGAGACCGTTTTCATCTGTCCAACCGTCACGAGGAGCCGATCGGGCCCGACGTTGCCTGTTTCGGATGGCCTCGGGGGCTCCTGTGTCTACCTGGCTCTTGGAAAATGTTGACGGCTCGTGTTTAAAATCGAGACCGTTTTCATCTGTCCAACCGTCACGAGGAGCCGATCGGGCCCGACGTTGCCTGTTTCGGAGGGCTGTGGGGCTCCCGTGTTACCTCGCACTTGGAAAAAGTTGACGGCTCGAGTTGAAAATCGAGACCGTTTCCATTTGTCCAACCACATAAAGAGAGGAATGACCAAACCCTCTTCCAGTTGTTATATACCCTTGTGTAACCATATTTACTCACTATACAGAGTGTCACGGTCAGGTAGCGCTCTGTGATCTGTAGTACTGTTTCAGCTTCTACGTACACAGGAAGAAACGGTCATGGAATGGCCACCAAAAAAACAGGAACTTGTCGGAGAACCCACAATCCACAGCGATATTGTTTTCAAAAATGGAAAATACGTTGCTACCGGTATCGACCCATACTTTGATGCTAACATGACGGGGCGGATTGAATGGATGACCAGAACAAACGGAGGGAAGAACGTGCAACCTGGTGACAAATCGTTCTTCGCCCTTGAAGCAATAATGATGGGGCTTCCTTCGAAACAGGAGGCTACCGTAACATCAGCAGCCAACGCTAAATCCGACACTGTTGTAGGCTGCAGATCCAACCTATCGAGGTTTGCCTGGTTGGGAGACCCAACCAACATGGAATACACCGGAAACAGAGACAGTCACCAGTGTTCCAGTTGCAATGTGGGTATATCAGACTTCGTGCCAGGTGACACGTTTCTGAATCAACACGCTTTCTTTACCAAAGGAGAGTGTCCATACCTAAAGGCAAACTACAGCCCTGACCGGCTAAAGATTGAGATAGGACAAGAGAGATTCCGCAGGGGGTTCATAGCGCACCCACAAGTGATTACTGCCCCAGACGCTTGGAATCATCCTAAAGTTGAAGTGAAGTTCCTGATATATGTCACACTGGCTGAACGGCACTGGTGTTACATGTGTGGAAACTTGTCCGGAGCTCATGCCCCTGATTGTTATAGGAAAATGACACAGCTGATAAGCAAGCTTAAAGATAGTCTGTACCACCTAAAGGTGTAACTATAAAACACTGGTCCTGGAACACTAACCACTGGGTGTATAATTGGAATGTACATAGACCTTGTTGTAATCGTTTGCCACTGAATGCTTTATTTACCATGTACAACAGGCCAATGTCCCATTGTGTGTACCAATAAAATCTGATAGCTTTGACATGAACCTGTGTTATTGGTTTATTCTGTGTAACATACAGTGCTTATATCCAACCCCTTTCACATAGCCCATGATGTGAACATCAAAGCAATTTACCTCATATATAAGCCGATGTATTGTCTGTTCCCATCTAATATGTCTCTTGTTTAGGGATCATGCAGTCTAACGTGAACAAGGTACAAGTTCTGAAACTGAGACAATATACCCCAAATGACAATAACACATCTGGAAAGCACCCAGTGACTTGTTACTTCACCCTAGGGGGCCGGACTGGGCAGTGGCACGTGTGGAACACGGCTCCTAGTGCTTTAATCCTGCGAGGAGGAGACCTGTTGCGTGCCTGCATATTAGCCTCAGACTTTAATGACACGACGGGCCACCTCACCAGGGTACTAGCTGATGTTACCATCGGGGGATTGGGTAACACAACTTGCCTACTGGGACGAGACATATGTTTTGAGTCTTTGGAGCAAATCCCAGACCTGCAATCTGTAGCTACCCAGGGTGATTTTGTGGCTATGTGTATGTCGAAGGGTGTCACATGCGCAAGCTTTCTAGAACACTACACACAGTACCAACAGGATGAGGAACTTCAGCTCGGTGAACAGCTACACTCTCTATTTTCCCAGACCGTAAGCGATATGCTCAGCAAGCGGTACGATGTCATGCATCACTACCCTCTATACAACCGTGCTCTTGGTCTGTACTACTCCGATAAGGTTAGCTTGGAACCCCCGGAACTTAGCCAAATGCTAGCTACAGGGGGACTATTGGACCGCAGTGCTGAGGATCACCAGTCCCTCCATGGGATCCCCTTGGTCGGGGTAGATCATATCTCATTTTCCCACTGGAAATACGCCACAGACAGAGAGGCTCAACTCGAAGAGGATCGAGAATGCAAAGAGCTACACGTTGGAGATAAAGGAGGGTTAGGAGATGAAGGTTTGTTGAAACTTGACCACGACGCAAGAAAGTGCTACGAGGAGGTAGACAACTCAGCTGGAAGCCAAACTCTAGATGAACCAAGTGTCAGAGAGATACTCTCCCCCGTCTCACCTTTCCCTATGGAAGGAATGACTGAAATGTATACCGTCACCACTTTAGAGACCTTCAACAACCTAGCGGGGACTCTAACAGATAGACCTAGGGCTTTCCCTTATACCTTCACAGTGTATACGAGCCATGATCTGACTTTTGATCACCTGGTGAATTACTGTATAACACGCACCCGTGAGCCCGTAGCAATGCTACCGTCACGTGAGAAGTGGGGATCCGTCAACCCCGTGTTGCTCATGGAAGACCCCGTCGACCCTGCGACTGGTAACACAGTACACCGGTATACGATCACATCCAGAGGGCACTTGAGCACCACGGTGGCCAACCGAGACAGTACCCCTCGCCTGTGCTACAACGAGGTGTTCCTACCCGGAAGGCCTGTCAGCAGATTGAACTTGGACGTGGACCTCAAGTGTTGCCAGACATGCAACAAGAAATTCGCCACCGAAGCGGATCGCTCCACCAAGCGTAAAGTATCTGAGGCCTTAACAACGAGTCTGATCTTGGTGATAGTCGAGTCTCTGGTGAGACTTGTGAAGGCAAAGATGATCGAATTGGAGACCGATCCGTCTCTCAGAGAGCTTGCAAAAGTGGTTGGTAAGATCGCCGTGTATGTCAGGGCGTCCTCTGTCAAGGCCAAGCTGAGCCTCAGAATGCTCTGGTATCTTCCCGTAGAACTGTGCAGTGTTGATGGTATAGAGGCCTACAGACCTTTACTGGACGAGATGGAGAGGGTCTCCATGAAGTACGTTCTACTGTCTTACCCTGCAGACGCAGACTCGTGCGGGCTCTGCAACCTTGGACATGCGATGAGAAAGGGACCTTGTAACTCATCTGGGTCCGGGTATCTGAGGCTCAACTGTGATCTTGACAACAGGCGTTCGTCCATCGACAAGGGCCCGTACTCGTTTAGGAAGTCTGTTCGGTTGCCCAACTGTTATAAAAATAACTCTGGGTTCGAGTACGTGGATACGTTCAACACCCAAGACATTGAAGACCCGGGCTGTGATGACCCCCTGTCCCTTTCAGTTGGCCTTTCCTCCAACCCCATACTATCTGATGTAACATCGCTGGGGAGTCGTTTCCGATGCGTCTTAAAAGATCGGGGACACTGTCAACCCTTCCCGGTGTCCGAGACCGAGGGAGTGCCGAATCAAACCCGGGTAGAAAGTGAAGCTCGGAGACTAACATTGCTGTGGGGTGTCCCTGTGACTATCAGGGAGACCGGATCTGGACTCTTTTGTGTCCAGGCGGAATGAAAC
>NW_024059704.1:0-7500 GCF_016432855.1 Salvelinus namaycush
CTTTAAAAAGACCCAGTCATGGGTCTGGCAACTATGGCACTTATTAATAGGTTTAGTGGCCAGTGGGCCAAGTGCCAGTGCCACAGGGCTCCAGGGGGCAGTGCACACCCTAATGTTACCTGTCCCGTCGAGTGCCCTCTTGCCCGGCTATAAGTATTTAATGTGTGTATCCCTTTATCCTTTAAAATGACCCAGTCAGGGTCTGGCACTATGACCGCACTTATACAGGTTTTAAAGTGCCAAGTGCCAGTGCCATAGTGCCACAGGGCTCCAGGGGGCAGTGCACCCTAATGTTTACCCTCGGTCAGAGTGGGGGGGGGGGGGGCCTCTTGCCGGCATAGTATTTAATGTGAGGGGGGGGGGGGGGGGGGGGGGGGAGGGGGGGGGGGGGGGGGGGGGGGGGGGGGGGGGGGGGGGGGGGGGGGGGGGGGGGGGGGGGGGGGGGGGGTGTAGCCCTTTATCCTTTAAAAAATGACCCAGTCAGGGGTCTGGCACCTATGGCACTTATGAAAGGTTAAAGTGCCAAGTGCCAAGTGCCAAGTGCCACAGGGCTCCAGGGGGGCAGTGCACACCTAATGTTACCCCGGTCAGAGTGCCTCTTGCCCGGCATAGTATTTAATGTGTGTAGCCCTTTATCCTTTAAAAATGACCCAGTCAGGGGTCTGGCACCTATGGCACTTATGAAAGGTTTAAAGTGCCAAGTGCCAAGTGCCAAGTGCCACAGGGCTCCAGGGGGGCAGTGCACACCTAATGTTACCCCGGTCAGAGTGCCTCTTGCCCGGCATAGTATTTAATGTGTGTAGCCCTTTATCCTTTAAAAATGACCCAGTCAGGGGTCTGGCACCTATGGCACTTATGAAAGGTTTAAAGTGCCAAGTGCCAAGTGCCAAGTGCCACAGGGCTCCAGGGGGGCAGTGCACACCTAATGTTACCCCGGTCAGAGTGCCTCTTGCCCGGCATAGTATTTAATGTGTGTAGCCTATTATCCTTTATAAAATGACCCAGTCAGGGGTCTGGCACCTATGGCACTTATGAAAGGTTTAAAGTGCCAAGTGCCAAGTGCCAAGTGCCACAGGGCTCCAGGGGGGCAGTGCACACCTAATGTTACCCCGGTCAGAGTGCCTCTTGCCCGGCATAGTATTTAATGTGTGTAGCCCTTTATTCTTTAAAAATGACCCAGTCAGGGGTCTGGCACCTATGGCACTTATGAAAGGTTTAAAGTGCCAAGTGCCAAGTGCCAAGTGCCACAGGGCTCCAGGGGGGGGCAGTGCACACCTAATGTTACCCCGGTCAGAGTGCCTCTTGCCCGGCATATTTTTTTTTTTTAAATAGCTTTAAAAATTACCCAGGCAGGGGTTTGGCACCTATGGCACCTGTGGCACTGCTGATGGAACTTACGACCTTCTTAGGGTTAGGGTTAGGGTTAGGGTTGGGGCGTTTGGCACTTGGTGAAGGGGCGTTTGACACTTGTGTAAGTGGCATTGTGGTATGTGGAAGTGGCATTGTGGTATGTGGAAGTGGCATTGTGGTATGTGGAAGTGGCATTGTGGTATGTGGAAGTGGTATTGTGGCATGTGGCATCTGAGCCTGTGGGCTCCAAGGGCAGTGCTCTATGAATTGAATCCCATTCAAGGTGCCTATTTTCCGGCATAACAATTCATGTCTATAGCCCTAAGCAGGGCATAGCTATGACACAGCCCCGCCCTTGCCCCGCCCGTGCCCCGCCCGTGCCCCGCTCGCGCCGCACCTGTATCCACACCTGGTGATAATTAGGCCATTGATTAGGCGACGGTTGGAAGCTAACAAACATACACACAGGAAGGCAGGAGAGAGAAGCTAGCTATGGACAGCAAACAAAAACGACATGACTGTGGACTTTGTACCAAGACGCATATTTCGCGGATAGACAAACATTTTAAGACTGTCCATGGACTTACACACGCATCTATGGAATGGAATCATGCCGTGCAATGTAGCCCGATTTCGGCTGAGACACAGCAGGCCTACCCAGGGGATTGTATGGAGCCTAACAACGGCGTTGGAAGTGAGTTGTCCGCAGAACAGCAGCTGAGTGGCGAGAGTGAGCAGTCAGCGGTGCAGTCAACCAGTCAGGCGACGGTGCAGTCAACCGGTGAACAATGCTCGGAACCGGGGGAGCAATGCAGCGTCATGTCGCCTTCCACCGATAGCGAAAGTGATGGAGGCGGCGGTGGTGTGCCGTCCACAACTGAAGGTTTGAGTGATGTCATTTTGAATGAATATGCTACCTATATTAAGGGTATTAACCCTTCAGTTAAAAGAATAGACAATAGTCACACCAGTCTGTCACGAGTACGGGAATTCCTCCGCATTATGTCCGAGGACAAATCCGATGAAGGCCTGTGTTTTCTGGACAACTACATGCGTGTGTATGAGTGGTACCGGACATGTGAAGGCCGTAGTTTGGCACCATCCACATTAAAACTATACCGATCAGATGTTAGAAGTTTCCTGAAATATCTTATTCAGTTCCGGCCGAATGGTCTGCAAGCTAAAGCCAGTGTAATTCGCAAATTGTTACTCTGCTTGGCAAAGATAGACAGGGATTCTAGGCAGAGCCTGGCAACGCACATGGCACAATTTCGCAGACGCTGCAGGGACGAGGTGCTCAGCGCTGCGGAGTTAAAACGATTTTTGGAGCTAAGCAATGCATCTATTCCTTCTGTTCTCAGCAGGCTGGAAGTCCGAGCCACCTCATCTGACAGACGCAGGTTTGCGGCTCTCATGTCCAGCCGGTTGGCGACTTTTAATGGAACTCGACGATCCCCAGTCACCATGTTCGGTGAGAGTGATTTCAATGAAATAACCAATGAAAGTGGGGTTTATCAAATGACTGTAGCAAGCCACAAAACTAACTACAGCTTCGGGGAGTGCAGAATTGTTATATCTGATGAGGAATACACTTGGCTTCAACGATTCCATCGGATCAGGCCTCATCTGAGTGGAATGACCCCAGACACAACACTCTTCTTTTTCACATGCTCTGGTAAACCATACGGTAATCTCTGTGATTGTGTGGGTAAGATTTTTGCAGAGTTTGGCATTGGAAGGAAAGTGACATTTGGTACAATTCGAAGAAGCATTGCCACATTAAACTTTAATCTTGGGTCGCTTACAGACCGTGGAACTGTGGCTGACCACATGTGTCACTCCCTGGAGACGCAGGCACGCTACTACCGTTCCCATAATTTGCCTCATAATGCAAGCCAGGCTCGGAGACTAATTGAGGGACAAATCAATCCATGAATAACTCTAAATAAATACAATATTTTTTGCAATTAATCCTTGTCTTTGTGTGTCATTTTCATTCGATTTCAATAGGAGCACCTAGTAACCCAAAAATAATACCAGGTGCACTCATTCGATTAGAATGGGAGCACCTGGTAACCCAAAAATAATACCAGGTGCACGGAGGGGAGGATGAGTACAGACATTTTATATAAAAGCTCCATAAATCCCTTAGGCCGGTGGCCACTGACTTGTGCCCGTAGTATGGTGCTCCCATATCGGGCATGGGTGTGGGCAGGCCCTTAAAAGTCATTTTCATTCGATTTCTGTAGCAGCACCTGGTAACCCAAACTAACATAAGGTGGTGTCAGTAGTGAGGATGCGGACAGACCTTTTATATAAAAGCTCCATAAATCCTTTAGGCCGGTGCCTACTGACTTGTGCCCGTAGTATGGTGCTCCCATAGCGGGCATGGGTGTCTGCAGGTCATTTAAATTCGTTTTCATTCGATTTAAATAGGGGCACCTGGTAACCCAAAAAGTGGGCACTCTGTCGTTTTTCCTGAGTAGTTCAACATAGAAAGTATTCAGACCTTATTTTTGAAAAGCTCCATAAATCCCTTAGGCCGGTGCCCACTGACTTGTGCCCATAGTATGGTGCTCCCATAGCGGGCATGGGTGTCTGCAGGTCATTTAAATTCATTTTCATTCGATTAGAATAGGAGCACCTGGTAACCCAAAAATAATACCAGGTGCACGGAGGGGAGGATGAGTACAGACATTTTATATAAAAGCTCCATAAATCCCTTAGGCCGGTGCCCACTGACTTGTGCCCATAGTATGGTGCTCCCATAGCGGGCATGGGTGTCTGCAGGTCATTTAAATTCATTTTCATTCGATTAGAATAGGAGCACCTGGTAACCCAAAAGAGGGCACTTAGCCGTTTTTCCTGAGTAGTTCAACATAGAATATTTTCGGACCTTTTTTGAAAAGCTCCATAAATCCCTCAGGCCGGCCCCCACTGACTTGTGCCCATAGTATGGTGCTCCCATAGCGGGCATGGGTGTCTGCAGGCCATTTAAAATCATTTTCATTCGATTTCAATAGCAGCACCTGGTAACCCAAACTAACATAAGGTGGTGTCAGTAGTGAGGATCGATTTCAATAGCAGCACCTGGTAACCCAAAAAGAGGGCACATAGCCGTTTTTCCTGAATAGTTCAACATAGAATATTTTCGGACTATTTTTGAAAAGCTCCATAAATCCCTTAGGCCGGTGCCTACTGACTTGGGCCCCTACTATGGTGCTCCCATATCGGGCATGGGCGTGGGCAGGCCCTTAAAAGTCATTTTCATTCGATTTCAATAGCGGCACCTGGTAACCCAAAAAGAGGGCACTCTGTCGTTTTTCCTGAATAGTTCAACATAGAATATTTTCGGACTTTTTTTGAAAAGCTCCATAAATCCCTTAGGCCGGTGCCTACTGACTTGGACCCCTACTATGGTGCTCCCATATCGGGCATGGGTGTGGGCAGGCCCTTAAAAGTCGTTTTCATTCGATTTCAATAGGGGCACCTGGTAACCCAAAAAGAGGGCACTCTGTCGTTTTTCCTGAATAGTTCAACATAGAATATTTTCGGACTTTTTTTGAAAAGCTCCATAAATCCCTTAGGCCGGTGCCTACTGACTTGGACCCCTACTATGGTGCTCCCATATCGGGCATGGGCGTGGGCAGGCCCTTAAAAGTCATTTTCATTCGATTTCAATAGCGGCACCTGGTAACCCAAAAAGAGGGCACTCTGTCGTTTTTCCTGAATAGTTCAACATAGAATATTTTCGGACTTTTTTTGAAAAGCTCCATAAATCCCTTAGGCCGGTGCCTACTGACTTGGACCCCTACTATGGTGCTCCCATATCGGGCATGGGTGTGGGCAGGCCCTTAAAAGTCGTTTTCATTCGATTTCAATAGGGGCACCTGGTAACCCAAAAAGAGGGCACTCTGTCGTTTTTCCTGAATAATTCAACATAGAATATTTTCGGACTTTTTTTGAAAAGCTCCATAAATCCCTTAGGCCGGTGCCTACTGACTTGGACCCCTACTATGGTGCTCCCATATCGGGCATGGGCTGTGGGCAGGCCCTTAAAAGTCGTTTTCATTCGATTTCAATAGCGGCACCTGGTAACCCAAAAAGAGGGCACTCTGTCGTTTTTCCTGAATAGTTCAACATAGAATATTTTCGGACTTTTTTTGAAAAGCTCCATAAATCCCTTAGGCCGGTGCCTACTGACTTGGACCCCTACTATGGTGCTCCCATATCGGGCATGGGTGTGGGCAGGCCCTTAAAAGTCATTTTCATTCGATTTCAATAGCGGCACCTGGTAACCCAAAAAGAGGGCACTCTGTCGTTTTTCCTGAATAGTTCAACATAGAATATTTTCGGACTTTTTTTGAAAAGCTCCATAAATCCCTTAGGCCGGTGCCTACTGACTTGGACCCCTACTATGGTGCTCCCATATCGGGCATGGGTGTGGGCAGGCCCTTAAAAGTCGTTTTCATTCGATTTCAATAGCGGCACCTGGTAACCCAAAAAGAGGGCACTCTGTCGTTTTTCCTGAATAGTTCAACATAGAATATTTTCGGACTTTTTTTGAAAAGCTCCATAAATCCCTTAGGCCGGTGCCTACTGACTTGGACCCCTACTATGGTGCTCCCATATCGGGCATGGGCGTGGGCAGGCCCTTAAAAGTCATTTTCATTCGATTTCAATAGCGGCACCTGGTAACCCAAAAAGAGGGCACTCTGTCGTTTTTCCTGAATAGTTCAACATAGAATATTTTCGGACTTTTTTTGAAAAGCTCCATAAATCCCTTAGGCCGGTGCCTACTGACTTGGACCCCTACTATGGTGCTCCCATATCGGGCATGGGTGTGGGCAGGCCCTTAAAAGTCGTTTTCATTCGATTTCAATAGGGGCACCTGGTAACCCAAAAAGAGGGCACTCTGTCGTTTTTCCTGAATAATTCAACATAGAATATTTTCGGACTTTTTTTGAAAAGCTCCATAAATCCCTTAGGCCGGTGCCTACTGACTTGGACCCCTACTATGGTGCTCCCATATCGGGCATGGGTGTGGGCAGGCCCTTAAAAGTCGTTTTCATTCGATTTCAATAGCGGCACCTGGTAACCCAAAAAGAGGGCACTCTGTCGTTTTTCCTGAATAGTTCAACATAGAATATTTTCGGACTTTTTTTGAAAAGCTCCATAAATCCCTTAGGCCGGTGCCTACTGACTTGGACCCCTACTATGGTGCTCCCATATCGGGCATGGGTGTGGGCAGGCCCTTAAAAGTCATTTTCATTCGATTTCAATAGCGGCACCTGGTAACCCAAAAAGAGGGCACTCTGTCGTTTTTCCTGAATAGTTCAACATAGAATATTTTCGGACTTTTTTTGAAAAGCTCCATAAATCCCTTAGGCCGGTGCCTACTGACTTGGACCCCTACTATGGTGCTCCCATATCGGGCATGGGTGTGGGCAGGCCCTTAAAAGTCATTTTCATTCGATTTCAATAGCGGCACCTGGTAACCCAAAAAGAGGGCACTCTGTCGTTTTTCCTGAATAGTTCAACATAGAATATTTTCGGACTTTTTTTGAAAAGCTCCATAAATCCCTTAGGCCGGTGCCTACTGACTTGGACCCCTACTATGGTGCTCCCATATCGGGCATGGGCGTGGGCAGGCCCTTAAAAGTCATTTTCATTCGATTTCAATAGCGGCACCTGGTAACCCAAAAAGAGGGCACTCTGTCGTTTTTCCTGAATAGTTCAACATAGAATATTTTCGGACTTTTTTTGAAAAGCTCCATAAATCCCTTAGGCCGGTGCCTACTGACTTGGACCCCTACTATGGTGCTCCCATATCGGGCATGGGCGTGGGCAGGCCCTTAAAAGTCATTTTCATTCGATTTCAATAGCGGCACCTGGTAACCCAAAAAGAGGGCACTCTGTCGTTTTTCCTGAATAGTTCAACATAGAATATTTTCGGACTTTTTTTGAAAAGCTCCATAAATCCCTTAGGCCGGTGGCCACTGACTTGTGCCCGTAGTATGGTGCTCCCATATCGGGCATGGGTGTGGGCAGGCCCTTAAAAGTCATTTTCATTCGATTTCTGTAGCAGCACCTGGTAACCCAAACTAACATAAGGTGGTGTCAGTAGTGAGGATGCGGACAGACCTTTTA